>NW_028301564.1:12637500-12812500 GCF_042242905.1 Orbicella faveolata
GTAGAGCATCGCACCGGTATCGCGGAGGCCACCGGTTCGAATCCCGTTGAAGAACTGATTTTTTTTTTATTTTTTATTTTTTTAAATCTAATTTAATTTTTTTTTCAGGCTTCTTCTTTGCAATTGCTTAAAATGGAAAATTTACTGCCATGATCATTCTTCACTTTCATTTACAACCGCAGTTCAAATATGAATGATTTCATACATATTTCACAACGTTATCAATGCTCAAGTGTACGTTATAGCGGGTAACGCTGAATCTCCTTTCAGGACGAGATTCCAGTTTTAAGCTAAAGGTACTTAAGCAGGTTATTAATTCAGTCAACCGAGATAGCAACAGTGAGCTAGAGGAATACTCTGATATCTTTGAAGGATTAGGAAGGGTAACTAATTTTGAAAATAAGATTGCTATTGACCCAGAGGTCAAACCAGTAAGTCAACACTTAAGAAGAATACCTGTCAGTCAAATTGAAGCAGTTAATAATGAGCTTGATAGAATGTTTGAAAAAGATGTTATTGAAGAGGTCAATGAGCCAAGTCCCTGGGTTTCCAGCCTGGTTATAGTTCCAAAAAAGTCGGGAGATTCAAGGGTATGTTGTGATTTACGCGAAGTTAATAAGGCAGTTATTAGAGAGCGCTATGTTTTACCAAACGTTGACGATACATTGCATGCTCTGCGCGGCTTTAAGTATTTTGCGAAGATCGACGCAAAGAGCGGTTTTTTTCAGCTCCCGCTAGCTGAGGAGGCGCGGTACATTACCACTTCATCGCCCCTCGAGGTTGTTACCGTTTCAAGTGCACTCCCTTCGGACTTAATGATGCGAGCGAAGCCTTTAAAAAAAAATGATGGAAATTGTTTGGCGTCGAAGATGTACGAATTTCGATTGACGACGTAGTTATTTACGCTCCGACTATGGCAGAACTTGCGAAACGCCTCCGGCAAGTTTTTGAGCGATGTCGCAAATTCAACCTCAAACCCAAGTAAGGTAAGTGTGAGTTCGGCGTTCGACAAATTTCGATCTTAGGCCCGGCGTGGGGGGGGGGGGGGGGGGGGGGGGTACTCCCAGAAAAATCGGATGGGGGTGTGCAGCCCGCTTCCCAAAACCCTTATCCTATTTATGACCAAAATCTGCGATATTCCCTACTCTATTTATGACCTGACTAAAAATTCGAAACCCTATTTATGCCCTAACCCTTATATCAAAACCCTGTTTCAGACCCGCGTTATAATAAGTTCCCTAGTTCAGAGCAATGTTAAATTACCGTGAACATAATTTGTGAAGGGCGTTTGTTGATTTTCTTTTCGATAATGACGAAAAAGAGGGTTCTTTTTAAAAACATACCCATATCAAGGCTAGAGTGCAAAAACCTTACCCTATTTATGACCAAAATGGCCAAAATCAGCCAAAATCGATACCATATTTATGACAAAAACAGCTGAAAAACCATACCCTTTGGGGCCGCACATACCTATATAGCCCATATAAGGGAGTACCCCCCTCCCCGGGATCTTAGGCCACGTGGTGTCCGCAAATGAAATCGAGCCTGACCCGACGAAGACGGAAGCCATCGCCTCCACCGGCAAACGCGTCCGACCTTCGATCTTCTCTCGGGACGTGTGGTTACGTTGCGAAGTTTATTCCCAATTATGCAAATATTGTTAAGCTTCTCAGAAAGCTTACGCGAAAGGAACGGAAATGGTTCTGGGGAGAAGAGCAGACTAAGGCATTCGGAGCCTTAAAGGAATCACTGTCTCGCGAACCAGTCTTGGCGTACGCGTGTTTCCATTTAGATGCTCCCACTTTTGTGGTCACTGATGCCAGTCCAGTTGGCTTAGGTGCCATTTTACTACAAGACCAGGGCACCGGTCAGGGCAAACCTATAGCATATATTAGTCGAACGCTTTCGCTAACCGAACGAAGGTACTTTCAAATTGAACGCGAAGCGCTAGGTTGCGTTTGGGTTGTGGAACGCTCGCAGATTACTTGTTTGGTGTAAAGTTCACTTTATGGACTGATAACAAGCCGCTCTCAAGCATGTTCGACCCACATTCGAACAAGGTTTTACCGCCGAGGATTCAACGCCTGACATGGAGATTGCATCAACATTATGATTTTCGAACTGCGCATATTTCGGGAAATGCTAACACAACAGACTCGCCGCCGCGTTTACCTGCTACGCACGATGATCGCTTGGACAGTGGATTTGTTTGCGGAGACTACGTACGGTTTGTTTGCACTTCAAATATGTCAGATCTACAAGGTGTCACTCTTTCAGAAATGAGATCCGAAACAATCAAGGATGCCACGCTGAGCGAATTGTTAGCCGTAATTCAAAGTCGAAAGTGGTGTTGCGACCAGTTACTCAAAGCATACAGCGGAATTAAAGAAGAGTTGTGTGTCTTCGAAGGAGTAATTCTCCGAGGAAATCGCATTGTCCTTACTCAGTCGTTGCGAACGCGAATTCTAAAATTAGCGCATGAGACGCATCAAGGCATCGTCAAAACAAAAGAATTTCTCTGAGCGCGTTTCTTTTGGCCTGGCTTGGACAAAGCTGTTGAAAAAATGATTAAAGGTTGCAGTGCTTGTGTTTTGAACCAGCCACTGAATACGTACACACCACTTCAACCGACACCTTTACCTCGTGGTCCATGGGTCAAAGGAGCGGTGGATCTCGTTGGACCTATTGATGGTAAGTACATCCTGACGTACATCGACTACTATTCTTTGTCCCAGAAGTATGTGTCCTCAAGGAAATAACTTCTCGCGAGGTTATCAAAGCCCTTACAGATGTTTTCTCTAGATTTGGATATCCGGAAGAAATAGTTTCTGGCAACAGCAAACAGTGCACGAGCGCAGAATTCGAATCGTGTGGAATCAAGCACATTTGTGTGTCACCATACTATGCACGCAGCAACGACAAGCTTGAAAGATCTCACCGATATCTAAAGAAGAACTTCCGGGCAACAATTGCAGACGGTAAGCCTTGGCAAAAATAATTGCCTAAAATCCTTGTGCTCTATCGAGCAAGTCCGCATCCGGTAAGTGGAAAATCGCCCGCCATTCTGTTGTTCAACCGCGAACTTCGCATGAAAGTGCCTCACATCGAATCACTTGTGAACACAGCACTCGATCGGGAACGTCGCGAAAAATGCGACTCATATCAAACTCGTTTGAAAGCTTATCACGACGCTAAGTAGCACGTAGCTCCGCATGACTTCAACATCGGCGACATTGTGTACTGTGCAAACATGAAACCCAATAAACTGAATTCAAAATTTTCTCCGGCTAAGCACGTTATCAGTCTCAAGGGAGGGACATATTCAGCGTCGTCAACGTCAAAACCTGTGCCACTCTAGTTCGCAACGCAAAATACTTAAAGCGCGCGCCTGCTTGCGAAGCCATTACAGATAGTAATGACACAGAAGAGTGCGTTGGGGGTAGAAGATCCCAAAGACTCGAACAATTCTGAAGCTTGTGCAAACAGTGAACCTTCGGTTCATGTTGAGGAGATAGCCACTCAGGATGCTCAGAGCGAGGGCATCATTACTACTGGATCAGGACGTGTAGTTAAGTCCACTAAGAACTGCGATAACTTTGTCCATTACTGATTCATTTGATTGCGCCTATGATTTAACCTAAATGATTCCTTAGTGAATATTTGATAAGTGTTTTTTTTTAACGTTCCCGGGCAAGGATGTAGTGTATTGATTACCATAGCAACATCGTTATGCTATCACGCCGATCACTCGTCACTGTAATATTCTGAAACTACCGCATGATGTAAAAGTACTGGTTCTCAGTGAAAGTAGAATTGCACCGAATATAGGGAATGATAACAATGAATAAAAGCAGATTAGATACGTGACACGAGAGGAAGTATTTCTCTGTCTCGGTAAAGGTAATAAGTCCTAAATGACTACACAACAACATGTTTCGGCTGTTTAACAGTTCATCAGTGCCCATTTTACAGGCAAAGTCTATAATACTTTGTTATTTATCATTATTGGAAACAGAACGCTCCTTTTTAAGGTTAACTGGAAAACTATACATGAGATTTTCGCAAGTGAATATATGAAATTTCATATATATGAACTACGGAGTAAGATATGAAGACATGATGTTCAATCACGTCTTCACATGACATTCTTATTTAGTGCTTATATACATGTATGTAATTGCGGTAATTTGATTTTTTTTTTAAATTCACTGTAGCTTGGTATAAATGTACAAGTGAGTATATGAAAGTTCATGCATATATTCTTTATGTAAATGTATCAACCTCTGTCAAACTTTCAACAGGTCTAAACAGGATAGTTAATTGGCTTAAATTCATTATCATTTGGTTGGTACACAAAATGCTGTTTCCGCCAAACGTACGCCTAAGGGCAAGTCTAAAATCCTCATCGAGCAATTTCCAAATTAGAAAACAGTATGTGTACTAGGAAAAGCCCGATCATGATATTCTTAAGATTTTCGATAATCGTGAACGTTGTTAACCGCTTTGAAAACAAGTCAAATGTTTTTACTCCCAGTCTTAAGAATTGGTGCCACTGTTCAGCTCAGCAATATTTAGAAGAGGTCTCCTCTCTTGAGCCGTTGACCTGCAATAAGTACGAAGGAGCTTCTGCCAACATCTAATAATTAGCTTGATGAGAAAAACCACTAACCTAGCCAGCTGGGAAAGAATCGCAAACGTGAACAAGATAGATATCGACACTGGAACAAAACCTAAGGCGCACACCTGAAGCCAGTCTAGAACTTCCAAATAAGGTATCGGAAAGGAGGAAGATCGTTTTGTAAGATGTGATATCGTTTCTTCTTCGTTAAAGAGAAGAAACAGTCTTTGAAATCCACCCGGCCAGTTCCATATGCGGAATAAACGTGTCCAGAATGTTCGATGGCAAAGTTATTTCTAAAAGTACATCTTTGGAATGTTGTGTAGCCGTTGGTTACGTGCACAGTACCCGCGATTAACCCCAAGTTTCCCTCAAAAATGTTATCTTCAAATAAAGCATGAGTTCGATAGCTCCACTCAGGATGAGTTTCTTCCCTTGTCGCTCTTTTGACACATTCTTTATTTACGACTTTATCAGGACGTGTGAGGACCGTTATTGCACCCGTTGAGGTCTCGTAATCATCGCCTTTCCACGCAAATCTTTGAAAACATATACCATTTCGGAAAACTGATTTTTATAAAGATAAAGTTTTGTTGCTTTTAAATAACAAGCATAAGACATTGCATGGTCTCGATTCAAATGTGATATTGTTAATTTTAATAACTGCACTGGAACTATTTAGTAGACTCAAAGGCCTAATAATGAAATAGAGCTCGACGTTTTTATGTGTCTTTTTGCTGCTCTTGAAAATGGTGTTCTCGGTGCTCAGCTCTACACGGGCTGGATACTTTGTATGTGCCAAGATATTAAAGCTGTTATCAAGGAAGCTGTAGTTTGAGATAGAAATGCGGAAGGGACGAGCATCAGACGGTCCTTTTGGATATAATCCTGGTATTTGGAGTGAGTACCCAAATAAAGCTAAAACAACGTTTATAAGTTTGATGGGGAACTGGGGACTCATCTACAAGGCACCACCGTGACGATCTCGAGCGTGACGATCTCGGTGACCCACTGGTTGGAAAAATACTGTTTTCTATCAATACGCTCCCTTTAGCTTGCACTTTATGGGCTCTGATTCTAACGGCGTTTCTTACATGTACTTTAGCGTTGACAACAAACGTGCAGCCAGAAATAAGCACGTCAGTTTTGCCACCTGCGTTTGATATCATTAAAGCTTTAGCTGCTGATGATATACTGTTTTTCCACGAAGAATCCGTGATGGCCACTTTTCCATCAGATGAAAAGATTCTGACAATGTAGCATGTTGTTGGAAAAAAAGGCAATCCCGCACTAACATTTCCCTGATACTGGCATAAAACTTGTACGTTGATCAGTTTTCCACCTTTGGAGAATCAAGGTTTCTAACCAAAACTGCACATCCGTACGCTTCTGCTGCACATTCGGTGAAGGTAACCTCCATCATGATAAGAGTTAAAATTCCGTTTTTACTACGAGCAAATGATGCTCCACCACCTTTAGCTATGTTCCTACGAAACTTGCTGTTGAATATGACCACAGACCCGTGTGCTGTGAAGTTAAAAAATACCGTTCCCCCTCTTGCCTTTTTAAGACGTTGTCCAACAAACGACGAGTTGTGGATTTCCACTTGGTCCTCCTCAGAATGAATCTTTATACATCGCAATAAACGGTTTTGGGAACATCTTCCGTTGCTGAACTTAACACGCGTTTCCTTTTTATCAGAATTGTTCAAACTGTTCACCACGCTTTGTGTTTTTCTACCTGTGGATGCTTTGACCAAATCAGAAAGAGTATTGTTGAACAGTCTGACATCATCATAAACGCCGCTGGTCACAGCTGATGGTAGATCAAGATTCATAAAGTACCCACGTTATTGACAGATGTGATGTTAAAGCAAGATATTTGGACATATATGCTGCTGGATGGCAGCGTGGTTTGTGAGCGGATGGTCACTACACCTCTTAGAAAACGCTGTTTGTGAAATCCGTGTTTCATAAACGTCGTCTCGCTGATATTTAAAGCAAGAGGTTGATGCTGGTTTGAATCTTTGTGGTACAAAATTATTTTCACGCATGAAATGTTGTTGTTAAAGAAAAAAAGAGCCATGAACATTTAAATGCCTTCTTGCATTATCTGTTATGTGAATTCTCAGAGCAGTGAAGGTATCTTGAAAAGAACAGTCAAAACTCTTGGAATCAGAATCCTGAAACAATAGTGGCATTTGCCCAAAAAAAAACACCAGATAAAATAATAGTTGTTCTCAGAGTACTTGACTTGTCAAAATGCAAGCCACTAGGGCAAGAAATGTATGGTGTGGATTTACGACCAATCAAACTCAAACTTTTCTGAATTTCAATAGCTAGGTGTTGCTCATGCGCCATTGAAGAGTAGCAGTGGCAAGGCTTTCGCTCGGTTCCAGTACCATCCAGGTGAATATGTTCGCCCCAGTCTACTTGATGGATTCCAATAGCAATGGATTGACATAGGTGACTGATTGTACCATATCTTTTAGAATCACTTCGCTCCAGAGAAACATAGTCTTCTGAGTGACCATGATGCTGCACAGCTAAGAAAAAAGATAAAAAGTTCTGACTAGTCTGGTTTTGCTTGATTATCTCGCAGTAGGCTGGGCCCGTAGAAATTTCTGTTCATCTTTATCGGCTTAGGGTAATATTTATGGAGGTTTAACAGTCTGTATTAAATGGCGGACAAAATATTTTGGGTAACTCGTCTCCAAGGCATTTCAGAACTATTTAATCCTTGCAATTTTTTGCAATGCATTATGAAAAAATCTCCTCTTTATTGTGATCTTAAGGTTGATTTAATTTAATTTGATGCAGCACTGATGAACAAAAATACCGAATTAAGCATATTTACGATGTGGATAGAGACTGGGTTACAGCAAAAAAATCAAACCGGAATCGGTCCATTACAAAAACACCTGGAAATAAATGTCTTTATGTCAGCTACTTATAATTAAAGAGGGTATTTTAATTGACTTATTGAAAAAGTATCCCCACATGTAATCAATATTTTGTTGTGAAAATCTTTACAAGAAATTAAAGGAAGATTTCAGTTTCGGACGTCTCAATGTCCAACATTCATTCATTCGAAAACCTTCAGGAATTGGAAGTCGAGAACTTCTAGCGCGGCGGCCGGTTGCTACTAGCCGATCAGAATACAATAAGAGCGTTTTTTTATGTCTTCTTTTCTTATTATTTCTTGGAGTGCACCCTAAAATATACTTTGACATTTAAAAATGGTGGCGTTTCGTCATCTACACCCTAAATGAGACCAGAATCCTTGAGTTACAGCCCAAGGCGAGACGAGGAGCGCATCCCAGACTTTTACACGTGGGAGTTCTCCACTCCTGGGCCCCGGCCTTCAAAGATCTCTGACCACTAATATTAATTAGTAAGCACCTATTTACTTGAATTTGAATTACACATGTAAGACGGGTGCTTGCCCCCATATCTTGTCGGCATATCGTCCTGGAAGAGATAGTACAGATTAGAATATCTTATAGTCTCAATTGCAGCCTTTATTTGTCTTATTTGGTTTGCCATGCAAAGCTCCCATGAGAACACGAGTTAGATAAAGGTTGCAAAGGAGACTTGGAGTCAATAAGTTAACACCCTCGAATAACTCCAATTAAATCTCGATGTACGACGAAAGAAAAATAAGAATACTACTAGACATTTTCAACAATTTCAGAATTTTAATCGCAAGAACAACAATTTTCTTCAGGATAGCAAATAAACATTTTTCGGAAATTTAGAATCAAATTTTTCTTGTCTCATTTTATATATTTTATTATTCTAATATTAACTAAATCAATTATCAGCTTACACTGTTTTATGAACCATCCCTTTACGACTATACTGGGAAGGTGGGCTCTAGCTAGGAATAAGACTATCTTCTACTGTCCGTTACATGCTCAGTGCAAAAAAAAAAACAGACTGATTAAGATTTCATATACTTTGTGTTTCAATCGAAGTTATTTACTAAGACTTTTTTCGTACATTTCGCTTTATTTTGTATGCCCTAATTTCAGGACAGTCTTCAATAAGAGTTATTGTGGGATCAAACAAACATGTACAGTTAGCCAGCAGAAATCAACGGGCAAAAATTGACAATAGATATGTCTTAATTGTCCTCACTGTGTTGTTCAGCATTATCGAAAAGAGGTTCTCTCAGTTAGTGTATGAGCCATCGATGAGAACGGAACTGCCACCAGGTGTAATAAGACTAGAAATACCACGAGCTGGGACTTGCGAGCTGGGACAAAATGGCTAAAGTGACCAAGAGAGACACCAATGCTGGGGCAAATGTTAAGGTGCACACCTCAAACCACTCCAGGGTTTCCAAATAAGGTATGTCCGGGCCATCAAGAGCGACACCATACGAGATCAGGGTTGCTTTTACTAAATTGATCACGGCAATGATACACAAAGCAGCGAGGGACAGTGTTTCAGCGTTGTTGGCCAGTGGATCACGATATGGATTCTTTATAACATGATGAATAATCATCAGGAAGCAAGCGCTGACCATGGAAACCATACGCAACATCAAGTTTGTTATGAACGCTTGGCAAGCAAGGAGAACAAATCTTCGACCAATCAGCACACTCTCCCAGTAGAGTGTTCCTTTATCATCAACCTGTGGTTCACGGAAAGGACCGTGAAGTATTTCCAAAACATCTTTGTTGACAACTTGTGCATTCGTGGAATCTCCATTTCTTCTATTCAAAATCGCTTCAACAAACCAGTAGATAAGAAATGGCAATGGAATCATGCACGCAGCAAGAAACTCAGTTACAGTAACAGAAACCCTGTAGAGCTTGGACGATCCCCAGTAGAGACAACGATGAAAGGAACCACAAAAGCTATGATATAGGTCAGAAGGAGATACTGCCACCACTCCATACATGGGACATTCGCATCAATAAAAAGCAGCTTTCCAGGTCCTATTGAAGCACAGCGCATTAGCGTAAGAGACGTTTCTGCCAGTCGCTCATATCCCAGCAGCAATACTTCCATGATAACCGCCATGTAATGGATTAGGGCTGGTTTCTCTTTTCTTCTTAACATGTTTATCACAGAATGGACGCCATAAATGATGACAACTTCACACATTGCCAAGAACACAGTACCAGAGAGTAACAACTGCTTTGTTACCGCAGTTAACCCTACAAAAGGGCATCCGATTCCTTTGTTGAGGGTCCGAACCTGGAAATTAAAAGCAGCAATCAAGAAGTACATAACCGGTACCTTCTGAAAGCATTCTTCTATAGATCCGACCATCAGGAGCTCAGCAACTTGGTAGAAATAAAAGGTAATTTTTATATATCCACTGTCTAAATGCTCTGGCGGATCCTCAACGACGCCCAAGTCATCTCTTGACTGATTCTCTACCCCTCTGTTAAACCATAAGATCTGGATTCCAAGGAAACTTGGGATTGGAGGCTTTATTAAAAGATAAAGTACCAATGCAACTGTTAGCGATATTGTCAGGATCCACACAGTATATAAACTGCATTTTGCAGATTTTGGGCACTCAGCTGAGAACAAAGTTTCGCTGAATCCTTCCGCACATTGTCCACAGAGGCTCCCATTTCTGTTGCTGTGACAACTGTTGTAATGTTGTGAATCTTCAGAAGGGCAGTAATGTTCTGGACAAGCAATAAATTGCAGTGCTGGTGGAAAGTTTGAATCTTGGTAGCCCCAGAAGTTTGGTTTCGCAGCTACGTTACTTTGAATACATTTGGCTCCAAACGGACATGGCAGACACTCAACAGCAGCAGCTACATCTAAACCTCGTGATGTGGCTTTTTGGAGGCTGTAATAACCAGCGGGGCAGGATGTGCAAGAATATTTTAGAACTGTGACATTCAATGGACATAAGCTGCCGTTTTTCTCCGTGTATACGATGTGTGTTGCATTTTCTAATAGAAGCTGTTGTCCTTCGCTATATTGCAACTTCGATGTTGACGTATCCTCCATTGGATATATCAAGCATGGGAAAGGAGTTTCTGTCTGAGTCCATCGAGATCATAGATGTATTTCTAAGATTTAAAGGACTTCCGCTATCGGAATGTAGGAAAGTAGGTTTATTGAATGTAGAGAGTTTAGAAATTGTCATTCCGTTATTTGTTGTGGTGAATGAGCAATCTTTAAAATCTACTTGTCCAGTTCCATAGGCGGAATAGATATGTCCAGTTCGAATGCCAAAGTTGTTGCGGAAGGTGCATCTTCGAAATTTCGTGAAACCGTTTCTGACGTAAACTGCTCCAGAATCCAACCCTACATTTTCTACAAAGATGCTATCTTCAAATACCACACGACCGTCGTATGTCCACGATGGGTAAATCACCTTGGTGGAATCTGCGAGAATACACCCCAAAATCTGAGGTACGTTTGTCTGGGTTTGTTAAAATTGGCGTTTCGGTTACTCACCATTTCCCTCTATTTGTAAACCATCAGTTTCGTTTCATTTTATATTGAGGATGGAAAGATGTTGCAGACACATTACTTCGACTTTTTAAACAAAAATTTCGGGAAAAGAGAAAAGTTTATCATTGTTTTGAAGCAAAATAACGGAGAGCCTTTGGTCATCGTCGGGCGGATTTTATACATTTGCAAAACTGGTGTTGTTCCGACTTTTGGTTCTTGTTGTTCGTGATTTAGTGATAACAATACGTGCAATAGCCTATAATGTTAACAACAACCTGGATGAAGTATTGCCGGCCATAGTTTGCACTGTGTACTACGGAAACATAATTAACAGAAGCCGTTTAGCTCCGAAAGTCGCTGTCACCATAGCTTTTGTTGCTCTTGGCTCACGTGTATTGGTAGAAGAGACAAGCTGGATCGTATGCTGAAGGTCAGTATCCCACATTCCCACATCTCTCGTTGAAGATTGTTGTTTTCAGTAAGATACAGTACATATATATTGGTACTTTGGGGTCATCAGTCTCTTTCTCTTGGTGAGTGCTTTTAAAACGCCCAGTAAAAACTTGATTCACGGCATGGAAGCTTATGTCTCGCTGGATCGAAATTCGAGCAAGATTTTTAAGTTCTAATCCTCTTTAAAAGTAATTAAATCAATTATTCAAATCCAAGCCATCAGGGGGAATCTGCCATTGAAGCTGCCCTAAGGTAAGGTCCTGTTTAAGGACCTTCCCCTTTGAAAATCGTGGGGTGTTCTTTGAGGCAACACAGGTCCCATTTCTATGGTCTCGGGTACCCGAGATAACCCTCCCCCTGAGGCAACTTTATCAAGTGTTTGTATGTGAAAATGTAGGCCCTGTAGGCCGAGTAAAAGTTGACCCTGCATGATTATTCGTAACTCTTATTAAATGATCAAATGTGCAACTATGCCTCTTTGTTTAAGTTTCCCTCAGTCATTTGATCACACTGGGTTTTGCTGAGTTAATTGTCTCTTCTTTGATACAAATTGCTGCTCTAAATCTTAAATCTAGGCATTACGTGACACTCGCCATGCCGAGAGTTGTTCCAGGTAGGCGAACCAAAGTGTTTACGTATACTCAAAGAAAAGTTTTTGGTTACTTTACCTGCCAAGGCAAGTCAACTTGCTCCCCTAAATTGTCTCGCCCCCAAGTCTGGTTCATCCTCGTGTAAACAGTTGGTTGAATTTTGCAAAGAAATAAGTGAAAAGTTAGCTCCGCCAGGGTAACTCAGGGAAAGGGTTGTCTCTGGTACACAAGAGCCATTCTATTTTATTTCCATTTTCCCTCTTCCTCTTCCAACTGATTATGCAAAATGTACTGTCCAAAATCTTTATGGGTACTGGTGTTTGAGAGTGTCATCTTTATCACTACTGTGGAATGTACCTCACCTTACAGCCACCCCCATTAACACAGCCACCTCCTTATTTTGGCCACTCTATTCTGGCTCAAACAAAAGCTCCGTCGGTCATTTTCTTATTTATTAATTATACAGTCAGATTTTTGTGGCCTGTTGGTGACCAGATTAACAGAATTCTGGCACATTGTAGGAGTAATTTATGCAATCTGTAGTTCCAGAAAATATCCATACCTCCCCCACGGAAGGGAATTTTTCTGAGTCCCCCCCTCCACCCCTCTGGAAATTCCGATTGAGCTTCATACATTTCTTTAAATTTTTTGGTCTTATAGAACCCCCCACCCCCCAGGAAATTACATTCCCTTCTGAGGGGGGAGTATGGATATTTTCTGGAACTGAACAATTTACATGTACATTAAGCAACAGGCATCATTTTGATAATGAAGTCCCATGCATACATGTAACTCTTGATTATTTTGAGATTTTATCTTTATTATGTCATCAAGGCAATAATATTTTGATTCCTGCTCCAGCGGGAGGAGGGGGGAACTCTCCTCTATGTGCTATATATAGCTATGTGCAGCCCCAAAGGGTATGGTTATGCAGCTGTTTTGGTCATAAATACTCAAGGGTAAGGCTTTTACCTTCTAGTCTTTAATGTGGTTTTTTTTTAGAATAAGGTACCTCAATTTTCATCATTATCGATAAGACCATCAACAAATTTAAGTCCTTCAAAACTTATGTTTAGGGCAACTGTAGCAGTCGCAACAGTCATAAGTGAGGTAGGGAAAATCGCAGGTTATGGTCATAAATAGGTTAAGGGTTTAACTTTTGTGAAGAGGGCAGCATTGACCCCCACCCAATTTTTCTGGGATGTACCAAACACATTTTCCTAGCAGTTACTACAGTCTTGCTTTATTAAATCAAAATAGTACTTGCCGCCAGGTACCTTATAAAAGTATAACCCCTCCAGAAGCCTTCACAAAGTAATGTAATATCAGGTGCTAACAATAATTTTTTTTGCAGCTATAATTAAAATCTAGTATTAAATTGTACTGAACTGGTGCAGATTCAGTATATATTATATTTTGTCACACTTAGGTCACACTTATTTTAAGACTACTCAGCAGCAACTAGTACCTCTTGTATGACCATGCAGTAACAGTATATTCCAAAAAAATAAAATACATGTATATGTATTACTATCCTGCCTGGAAGTGTGTGTAGAGAGAGCACACAGTGCAGTGCCTTACTGTATGTCTTTTGTTAGGTATAAGAATCTTAAATTTAGAAGACTTGTATTTGATCTTTTAGAATTATTCACAAAAAAGTTGATACCTTGACAACTCTCCTTTAGCTGTGTCACTTCATAATAAATTAGCAGTTTGGTATGTTGTAGCATAGAACTTTAACTAAGTTATTGCACCGGTATCACAGAGGTCATGGGTTGGAACCCAGTTCATACCTAATTTTTTTTTCAGCCTATAATTTCACCTTTGCTTAAGTTGTGTATAGTTGCAATGATCATTCAGGTCTTTATAAGTTAATCAATGTATATACGTCACACTGACAGCAAGCCTATTAAATAGTAAGGTCAAAGTCATGGCCTTGATTAATGTTTTTCAAGCTGAAAATCACTGCATTATTGAAATTGGGTTAGAGGGGACTGGAAAAGATTGAGTTGCCAATTGGGAACATATTTGTTTATAGCCATATTAATGTGTTGCCTGCAGAACTATAAGGCTACCAAGTTTCAATGATCTCTGCTGTATATATGGTCTGCACTTGATGTAATATTGGGTTTGGTGTATGACATCATCAGTCCTCTCATTTGCATATATTTTACACATTTTAAACTTAAATATCTCCAGAACTAATGCAGATATTTGCAAAGGTAAACAGCGCTTTTTGTAATCTATAGTGGAATTCTATTTGATACTCCTAAAAATTCTGAATCAAGGGGTAAAAATTTGATGATAATAGCATGCCAAATCATCGAGTTGAATTTATGCTGCTGACATTTACATGTACTGTAAGGTGTTAAAGAGAATTTTGGAGGGGAATTTGGTGTGTTTATCAAATTGCCAGAGGTTGGTTGGTTGGTTTTGTTATTGCTTTGTCATTATCTTCCATGTATTTTTTTTAAAAGCAGAGTGGTTGGTAGCAAAAGCAAAACTGGCAATATTCTTACTTACCTGTGTTTCTAAAGTCATGTTTTTAGGTTTTTGTGGTCAATCTATTAGTAGCTGCACTGTCTTAAATTACAACAGAAAAGATGTGATATTAATTATGTAAGTTATACTTTGGTATTGTTCATACCAAAATTATAGTAATTTTCTGGTTCAATGTTTGCCTCTGCATTAATTTGATTAAACTACTGTAGTTTATTTTTTTAATCGAATTTAATTCTGTCAAAAGGGAGGTGTGAATCTAAGAGCAATAGTAAACTAGACCAACAAATAAACGAAAATCTGCCACCATTGCTTTCATGGCTGAGTGGAGATAGATCTAAGTCAGACCAACATTAGAAAAAAAATTACTGATTTATTGGAGGGTTGAAATGGGATCCTGGCTATGGGAGAGTAGGAATCGGGACTGAGGGGGTGGGCGGTGTGCTTGTGAATTTAAGAACCTCTCTGAAAGTGAAAACAAACTGTAGGTTTGAAAAGTTTGAAGTGGAAGTAAAAGTTATACTTTAATATATCTTGTTTGTTAAGGGGGTAAATGAGCAAATGCCCACTTACGGTGAGTCATTGAAACAATTACATAATTTATATTATTTTGTCTTTTCTTAGGTGGTTACTTCCTGGCATATACACCCCACACAGGCATACAATGCTATGATTTAGATGATGCAACCTGCTTTCCCTTGTTTAACATACACGTAAAAGTATCAGTGGAACAGTGTACAAGTGTGATTTCTCTACTGATAATGAGAATTATAATAAAGATACAAAGCCACTCTGGTGTGATTTATTTAATTATTCCTTAATAGTAAAGTGAACCAGTTAAACCAAAGGTTGCACTCTGTAAGATCAGGTGTACAAAAATTGAATAGAAAATTTCACTACATCAATTTTATTAATTAACTAAACTTCTCTGCAAAATAAATTTGGTATGTTGTTGTACTGGTAAGAATATATTTTGGAATTTTTTTATGGGAAATGTTTCCATTTAAAAATGTAGCTCATATGCCACAACTATAATTCTCCTTTCTGTGGTGTTGTCTTTTGTGGTAAATTGTGAAAACAAATTATGTTGACCTACATGTAAGTTAAAGAAATATACAAGTGGTAGCTCTTCTGAAAAAAAAAAAACTTAATTTGTTGTTGTTTCTTCCTGTTCATTTTTTCCTTGAACATTTTTAATTTCCTAATAAGTAGTCTAGCTAGCCATAAAAATGTTTTGTTGTCTCTGAGACCATTTTCAAGATAAAAAAGTGATTAGTATATAAAATTTGAATTTTTTGAGGGGGGGAGGGGACCTTTTCAGAATTTCCCTACAAAGATCACAAGGTACAAGGGAAGGGGCAAAAATAGAATTTTAAGTGTTAAAACATATGTTTTCATTATCAGTTTGGGCCTTTCTGTGAAGCTGCAAAGTATACTTGAGGATAATGTTATACCCATTTTAATTCAAAATACAAATGGAAACTTACATTGACAATCACTTAATCTCTTGGCACTGTTTTGTTTTTTAATAATTGCCTTTTTTCACAAAACAATAATTTGAACATCTTTGTTACACAAGCTGGGGGGGGGGGGTATTCTACAAAGTTTGGAATGGAAAAGCCTTATCTCAAGGTCCATTACCCCTTACCCTTTTGTATACATTTGTACCATTTTGATAGAAATGGCACCTCTTTTGTCGACCTTACATTGCAAAAGGGTAAATGTACCCCTTTAACAAACCTATTTAAGAATACTGCATCCCTTTTCTATTCCCTTGGAAAGAGGTTAATAAACAATACTATAGAATCTCTTCATTCCAGCTGAGGAGAGTAAATGAGAGCTTTTCAACAACATTTTACACCTCAACTTGTGAAATCCCTATCATTTTATACCTGAAGCCTGAAAAAGGTACTCATCTTGAGCTGAGGCTCCCCATATAGGTCATTACAGAGAGCCTTCCCACATACATGTCAGGAACTCTTGACAAGTATTAGCTACTAAAGCTACTCTACAATCCGAGGGTAAATAAAGTATACTACTACTACTACTGTAAGTATTGATGAAGCTGGCTTCAAGACTGGTCTGAACCAACTTCTTCAGTTTTTTAGCACAAACTTGTTGCTCTCTGTCAATTTCTAGTACGAAACCTTTTCTTTGCTGATCTGGTCCAAGTTCACAGACACTAGCATCACTCTCACGACACTGACTCTATCAATGTTACTCACCGTCTGATTCTTCAGTTTCACTGCACCATGCTTCATCATCACTCATCATTGTTAGACATGAGTTCATCAGCCTGTAAAATTCACCAGCCTGTGTTGCTATTGCCTGTTCCCAGACTTCCTTTTATGGCTAGGTGTAGGGGCATGAAATTTCACTACTGTTTACAAACAATTTGTTTAGATGGCATATTGTATATTGAAAGAGTGATGAATTACTGAAAATTGTCAGTATTGTTAGTGTTCTCTCATTCCCTTAGGGATTGAAATATCTTGATGTAAGATTACATAGAGAAAGCACACTGAAATATAATGCACAATTTTTTAGTAACCTTTCAAAATGGGTTGCCAATATGACAGGGATTAATAAATAAGGAACTAACTGCAAACAGGGCAAAAAAGAGGGTTTGAAGAACTAAAAGGTGCATGCTTGACCTCAGTGGTGGGGGGGGGGGGGGGAGGGAGGGTATTGGAACTTAGCGTTGCTGACGTTTAACACTGTTGAAACGGAAAAATAAATTTGATTATAAATGAGAAAAAACCACGACATGCCCAAATTACTTAATCGCCGTTAAAACTAATCCTCTTGCTTTTTTTAAAGGGGTTCACGGCCTGCCTGTAACGAAGCGTTTATCAATTAAGGGATTGCTTAGGGAAAACATATCTTGTTTAAGGTTCCTAACCAATCGTAACATATTTTATGGCATCAGTTTGAGTCATGAGCAAACACGTGAGTTTGTGTTAGTGTCGATCGGCAAGAAAGTTCTGCAAAGCGCGTTATGTGTTTGGGTCTATTCTTGCAGTGATACGATTAACAGCACTCAAGTACTCTCGAGTGTTGGCAACAGTAAATTTTAAAAAATGCGTTTCTGTTAATAAGGTTCCCCAATGTCTAGAAACCTGTCATTGTGCATTTTTCTTAGTGTGATGCCTACCTAAGAGAATAGGATATTTGAATTGAGCGCAACTTACCTAGAATTCATTATTTTCACACAAACGATGACTCCTGTGGAATTCAGCGAGGAACAAATGGCGACATTTCGTAAAAAACACGCCTTCAAAACAGCGTGTTTTTGAATAAATAATTACCCTGTCCGTCAAACAAACTGATACGACGAGGAAGAAGACAAAATTTTGTTTATCGTGGCCAAATAAAACGTTAAAAATATCCGGCCGATTGCAAAATATTGCCACTTTACTTACTGAGAGAACGATTATGCCATCTTCAAATTTGATTTTGCCACTCAGCGCTCTTTTTTACCGGATGTGACGTCATTTTTTGTTGGATGATTTAGATACACAAAAAGTGCCAGGCCTCTCAGAGTGTTCTCCCCCGCCCCTGCTGTTGAAACGTTGAGGTGTACGAAAGGACCTTCGTCTTTAGCGCACTTGACCTTCTCACAGGAAAGGTAAACATCTACTTGTTTTAAAGTTTTGTGATCGCTGGATGCTATCTTCATAACTCTTTCAGAACTCTGTGCGCCATAAAGTCCATTTTGTTTGAAATGTGAACCACTGATATTAATGGAAATCAAGCGGCTTTTGTGCGATATAATCCAGTAAAAGGAGTTTGATACATTGCGAATTATCGTGAAAGGATGAAAATCCTTCAATTACCAGCCGGAAAGTTATGATGTCGTGTATCTGAATGCTCAAAGCTCTAGGACACAAACCTACAACTACGTTACGACACTTACTGACCAACGTTAAAGACTGGGACGAACCTAACAACAGACAGGGAACAGTTTTACAAGATCAAGTGCTCCGACTGCCAGGCTTCCTACATTGGTGAGACTGGCAGAAACCTTAACTCGAGACTGACTTAACACAAACGAGCCACGAGAAATGGTGATGCCAACAATCACATTGCTGTACATCATCAACTGACAAACCACAACATTGACTGGGACTCTCCTCATTGTTTAACCTACAGTACATACATACATACATACATACATACATACATACATACATACATACATACATACATACATACATACATACATACATACATACATACATACATACTTTATTGTTACCTCCCCAATGGGGCTTTTCAGGAACAATTACTTAAATTACTAAGTTACTAATAACTACACAATCAAAATTCATCTAATTTAAAAAAAAACATTTACAACATTATCTAAACTTTGTAGACGCGAAAAATACTAAAAATAAATGAAGTTTAGGGAGTATTTACAAAATTGTCTAAAAGCTTATTCTTTAAGATACGTTTAAAAACTTGAACTGAACAGCTTGATTTTAAAAAGGGGTCTAAATTGTTCCAAAGTCCAATAGTTCTGTAATAAAATGTTCTTTGTCCTGAGGCTGTTTTAAAAAAAGGTATATCAAGCTTTTGTCCACTCCTAGTTGTACGCTTGGTAACTTGCTCGCGGGTAATGAATTGTGACGTCAGATATTTGGGGGCGTGTCCGGAAATGCATTTAAAAGCCATGGTAGCTTGGCGGTAGTATAGTTGGTCCTTAACGGGTAACCAAGACAAACTTTTTAAGTGGGGAGTTACATGATCGTACTTTCTCGCGCCACTAACGATTCCACATGCGTAGTTCTGCACAGCCTGTAATTTCCTTATATTTTTCTCTGTGGTATTTGCCCAGACGTTCGAGCAGTAGTACAACTTACTGAAAACCAAGGCATTTATCACGGTTAACAACGACGTTCTGTCAAGACAGTGTTTGACACGGCTAATTTGCGCGAGGCGTGCGATACATTCCGATACTGTGGTCTTAATATGATCATCAAATGTCAAGTTCGAATCCAAAATCACGCCGAGATCTTTGGCTGATTGTACTGGGGAGATGTCTTTTCCCAGCAAAGACAAACGAAAATCATGGAGCTTCGAAGTCATCTGTCGGCTCCCGAAAACAATTAATCTCGTCTTGTCTGGATTTAGTAATAGCCGATTTCTGAAGCACCAGTTGCGCACACCGAGGAGGTCTTCGTTCATCTCCTCAACAATCCGTTGGGTGTCTTGTGAATGAAAAGAAACAAACTATTTTCGACGACTGACTCTGGAAAGCTGGTACACTAACCTAAAACAAACGTCTCTTAACAGATGTCAACAACTACTGGCGCCTTACAAACGACTTATCCATGACGGAAACGAAACTGACAAACGGACTTTTAACAGACCGACTTAATTTGACCATAGACGGACCTAAAACCGACTAATTTGACTAACAATAGGCGGATCGAAACCGACCAATGACTGGTGACAAACTTTACACAAGTCTTTCAGCCAATACCATCATGGCTAAACTGACCAATCACGTTTAACCGACCAGACTTATAACATCATCGACTGACAAACACTATTCACTTGAGTCTGAAGATGACTTTCGCTCAGGTTGTCGAAGCGTCAGTCACCAACAACAATTCTTTTCAGAACTAACCTCACCCGGACGATCACAATACGAACTACATTTATATCTGTCTACTGAACACGAAAATTCTTAACCAGGTGTTTTGAATATGTCAGAACTCTGATATTTCGCTAATTTATAACCAAACTTGCCATACTTACTGTATTACGGTAACTTCTAGTTGGTGTATTTATGTGGCAAACCCTGTCTTTTTTGCTGTTTGCCCCAGTCTCAAAATCGCGGCAGTCATAGAGTTATGTACTTTCACAAGGATTTTCAAAACGATCAGTTCTTTTCCGAGTGTTTCATTTTATCAGGCATAGATATTGATTCCGGTTTGTTGCTCGAACTTGTCTCAGTCTCGCTAACATCTAGCTGACTTCAGAGAACGGGCTTGATGTGTTTACTGAGTTTTCTACTCACTTCTCCACCGCATCGAATGAAAAGTGATTAAAGGCCATAGTGCAAATTTATGATTTAGGTTTCAGTTTTTCGACATGTTTTGGGAGCATTTGGGGTAATGTTATTTCTTGTTAGCGAGAAAGTGAAACTCCACCGATTACTGGGTGTATGCGACTACCGGGATTTATTATAAAGACACAAGTGTTTTACTGGAAAATAAACCGCTTGGAAAATTAATACGCAACCACATCCGGGACTCGAATGGCATATTTTCCATATCCTCACTAGTGAAGATATCGATGATTTCACTGATATCAAGTTTGTCTCTTAAATGGTAATTAAATTCGTTGGTGTATGATCGAAACATCTTCGGGTCTTCCCCGAAAGTCTTCGGGAATCTTCGGTTATCTTTGGAAATTTTCGGACATGTTCGGCAACGTTCGTGTGACTCTCGGACAAGTTTTGGAGAATCTTCGTAAAATCTTCGCAAGTGGTCGGAAATCTTCGGAAAATCGTCAAAATCGCCGTCATTAGTATGTCTATATAATAAAAAGACATTACACGTTAGCTCGAAGATATGAATTTTATGTTCTCGTGGCAAGAACAATATTTCACGAGTGAGCGCAGCAATCTCGTGAGATATTGTTCTTGCCACTGGAACATAAAATTCATGTCTCCTCGCCACCCTGTAATATCCTCCTTTTACTGAACCAAATCTCTTGTCTCCGCCAACCGGCAATTTTCGCTTTTAAGGGAAGTTGAATAGAGTGAACTTTATTCGGTAAGTTGGTTTTGCTGAGTAAACTGGGCAAACCTTCGCCTGAAGGAAACATGGAAAAGGAGGGAAGCTCGGGGTTACTGCCAATTCGTTGAAAATTTCGCTTTCAACATTAAAAACATGAAAAACTAAAGAAGTATTTTGACAGCTCCATCTTGTCTTTGCTTTGATTTTGCGTTGACAGCACGAAAGCGTGTGAAATAACTAAGATTGATTGGGTCTAAGAATACTGTGGGTTAACATATAAACACGTTGCATGTTCAATTGCCACACCTTTGGAAAGCATACGTACTCTCTTGAATTTTACATTATAGAGAGGTTTTTAATTGACTGTCGTAAAACCAAACCAATTACTTACCGATTAGACTACTCAACCAGTCTCTAACGGCAATAAAACCTAAACCAAACACAGAGTACGTAATTGCCTGATCCCAGTATACTTTCGAGAATCAATTGAAAACCACTCTATAGGAGGTTTTGTTATAAATTTGTTTTTAATAGTAATATTACAAGATCAGAGCGGTCTATTTTAATTATTTAAAAAATCAAAAACAAAAACAAAAAATAGCTAGTCGATCACTGGTATATTTTGTGCTGAAATGCTAAGTGTTGACATCCTTCCCCATGACTAAGGAAGCTAGTGTTGTTTCGGTTTTTTATTGTAAACAAAATTATACCTACATGATCCAGTACATCAGAGACACGGAAATTGAAATATCACGAAAACTTTAAAATTTGAATAAAATGTTCTTGTGCCGACAGAATTGGAACTTGAAGTACCACTCTAGATTAGTGTTTTATAAACCACGCCTTGAGAGGAGCTGATCACGTTAAAAATCGTAAATACGTTTCTTAATAGTATTTGGACATAACCACCAGACAACAAGGTTCTAACGTTGCTGCCTTAAAGAAAATTTTCAGCCAAAATAATTGTAGGATACGTACACTGTACGCTGCTATACAATAAATATTTTAATTACCTGATTTGCTGATTGACAGCATCAAGCTGAGAAGAAGCACAATGCAGGTCCACCAACAAGCCATCGTCAAATGCTCCAAGGAACGCGGAGCAATCAGCTCGAATAATTTCCCGTTTATGTCGTTACATTAAACTTGTCTTCTTCTGTGGTTAGAGTTATGAAACCTTGTGGAGATGAAAGAGCTACCGAAATGTTTCAAGGGGAGGAGCAATCAGATTGAAAAAATAATATTCATGAGCTCGGAAGAAATTTCTTCACCAATCCCTGTTCAATAATTATTGTCATACTCTATTCTATAAAAGGCTGACGGGACATCACTAAATGTTTGGTTTTGGTTTTGGTTTCTTGAGAATTGATCAGCTTTAACGCAACCTTCACCTCAAAACTGGATCTAGAGTGTACGCAATTATTAAAGGAAGCTTTTTGCCACTACTCAGGTCAACAAACGAACCTGAACGGAAGAAGATGTATTTTCACCGGGTGCTAGGGTTATACAAATGAGCTTTTACACGAGCGATGGCTATGTAAACACACTGACTGTGGCAGATTTTAAACTGTTCTCGCGTGCAATCCAAGGAGATACCCACCGGTTTGAACTTATAGAACGGTTTATTAAGGTATGAAGTTTACTGTGATGTGCTTTTTAGGCTTCACTTAGACCCAACTTTTGAGATTTTTCCCGTCAAATTTGGTTAAATTTTAGTAGGTGATCAAGGGCCTCGGAGTAGGGTGTCTTCCAGCCTCGCTAGTAAGCTTAGAATTTTTCGAAAAGTTTCCATATTTCGTCAGTCAAAGTAATGAATGTACCTTAAAATTCGTATGAAAACGAAATTCCGTGAGCTGCATTTTTGGTGACGTAGCACGCTTCACAAAATCGGTGAATTTTTGCCTTTCTGATCACGGTCGGCAACCTCAGTTCGGCCAAAATTCAATTTTGGCTCGTAGCAAAGAAGAAATAAGGAATTGGAAAATAATAAATTGCTTTTTTATATGTGTCAAACCCTTTTCACTGACAGAAAATGAAGGAAAATTATTTTAGGTCCCGAAGTCGAGTGGACCGCTTTTAGCGGGACTACCACTTAAGCTTTAATCTAATAGAATAAAAGATGGCTGATTCACATGGTTCCACTAACAAGGATCAAATAGTCCCGCAAGGCATGATGGCTTACAGATGAGCGAAAACGGAGAACATTGACTTCCCTATATACAGTAGTTTGAGGCCTTACTAGAAAGAACATTAACTTAGTGTGCAGATTAAGAGTGTCATATGTCTACAGTGGCCCACAACCGTCACGGCAAAAGAAATAACCTCAAGGCGACAGTAGAAGACTCACGGCAAAAGAAATAACCTCCCGGCAAAAAGAATAACCTCCCGGCAAAAAGAATAACCTCACGGCAAAAAAAAAAAAAACCTCACGGCAAAAAGAAATATAACCTCACGGTGAAAAGAATAACCTCACGGCAAAAGAAATAACTTCACGGGAAAAGTAAAAGACTCACGGCAAATAGATAAAGGACAAAAAGACTCACGGTGAGGTTGCCGTGAGGATATTCCCTTTGCCGTGAGTCTTTTTGTTTTGCCGTGAGACTTTTACTTTTACCGCGAGTCTTCTTGTTTTGCCGTGAGGTTATTTCTTTTGCCGTGAGGTTATTCTTTTTGCCGTGACAGTTGTAGGCCACCGTATATATCAGATACTGGAGACTTTTACAGAAGGGTGTTTGCAAGACAAACTAGATATCAAGAGAATATTAAGCTATTCCTACATCGCACTGGAAATAGAAAGTTTAAAATTGTAAAGAGTGTGAACCAGCCGATTAAATCTAAGGGAATATTTTAAAGGTGTCAGTCAGTCGTTTGTGTGCTTTTGACAGTCCTATTATCTCAACTGCAAATGATTTTAGTGACCTTATATGACCATCAGGTGACACATAGGATTGAGACAATTATTGATGGAAAATAGGGCAAAAGAAAGACCTTGATAGAGGCATCAAGGATAACAAGGAGGGAAGTATAAATGGCAATATATCCGCATACATATTTTTTTTTATAATAACGGCATTCAGGGTTTTATTCACTCTTCTCTGTGGAAATTTTATAATTGTTAAATAAATATGCAACGAACAGTCAAAACCGAGTAACAAGTTCCATGTCTTTTACCTACGTCGCAGATTTAAAAACGGCAAAACATGCAATTCATGTCGTCCTCTCGTTTTGGGAAGAACAATTGTAAAATTTGAAAACAGAGGGGATCATAGCATTCGAGCAAGCTCTGTTGAAGGAGGGGTGGAGTGGAGGGGTAGAAGCTCGAGTAGGGGCTGGGGGGGGGGGGGGGTAGGAGCTCCCTCACTCCACCCTTACTCCAATAGATCTTCCTCGCAGGCTTATGGCATCACCAAAGTCCCAACGTTCATGTTGTAGTATTCATGACAGCAATGCATGTATGTTGTCCTCATTTTTGCGGCACTTTCTGATCCTTCTGTCTTGTTCTTTCAACAAGTGTTCGATTTCTAGGGAAGAAAACATGAAATGTCAATGCTATCATACATAGGGTGCATGGAAGCAGATACAAAAAAGAAAGTCGAATAATAACAACAACCAAAATAGAACAAGCACAAAAAATTAAAAATTTAACTGGTGGAATACTAACAAAAAGAGCACATTGTTTTATTTTTTTTTTTTCAGTAAATTTAGATTATGGAAGAGGTTTTTTCGAAACTCATTTATAATTCATCAAGTTTAAACCAAGGAACATCTTGTGCTCGCCGTTATGCGTCTTCCATATTCTATCAATTTGCTATAAAACGTGTTCTTCGCCATGGCCTAATTTTCCCATAAATGAATGACTTCTCCTAGCTTGTTATCTTCGAATTTCCCATAAATGCATGGTCATGTAACCCTATGAACAGAGAACAATATCCTTACCTGATTATTGTATGGGACAGAACCATTCTCAACCTCATGGTTTATTTTAAGAGTTGAACATGAAAATGTGGCTATGTACAAGGCATGCATACCTCTGTTTTTCTTGGTGAGTTGCTGTCCAGTTTGTGCAAGAGATTGCAAGATCATCTCTGCGCGTCTGTAAGCTGGTTCGTTTGCTGATGGATTTGTCTTTATGGGCCCTGATACTGGAACGAAAGGTACATTGTCAAGAATTTAAACGTCAGCAAAAACTACAAAGCAGGAGAAAAGAATTGCGAATAAAAGAAAGCGAAAAAGATCAAAAAAAAAAAAAATTCACGGGTAAGGAAGGGTGGAGTTATCTAGGCAAACAGACTATTACCGGCTCCAAAAGCTCTCTCATCTAGTTTCCTTGAAGTCAGGTCTTCTTGTTTTCTGCGACCGTATGAATCCCGCGCAGAATTCGTATCGCTACCTCGTTTTCTGACTTTCACGTTCTGGGGAACTGGGCGCGAGTGTTTCTTTGATGAAGACACAGTGTCAGACATTTGACTTGAACTCAGCTGACTACTGGTTACCGAGGACGCATTTGACATGGGATTCCAAGAATGAGCCGTGTTCAAGACTTCCCGTGAAATTACAGTGTCTGCAGTAGACGTTGACTGGTCGACTAAAAGCGACGTGACATCGGAGTTATCGCTTTGAATCGATAAAGACAGTGGTGAAGGTGGCCTGTGAAATATTTGTGAATGTTCACTAAGTGCGTCGCTGCTGGCAGCACTGTCTTTCTTCGGAGATGAACTGTGCAGCGGAAGAGCAAAGTCATTAACATCCTCGCTGACGTCGTCGAGTTCGTAACTGGTGCTTAATCTCGAATTTAAATCTGTTGACGAAGCGGCTTCTTCTCTGTCAAATTCACATTTGTAGTCACTAGAGACAACAGGTTTAGGGCGCAGGATTCGCTCGTTTTGGGTTGTATTTCGATGCTTTCTCTCAGACCGTTCATCGCCTTGTCTTTTGCCTTTAGTCATTGGATCACAATTTTCCTTTCCAGGGTCGACCTCAGAAGCGATGTTTCTCCGACCCTTTGTCCTAGATTCCGGTTCTTCAGGGTGTACAGGGCCATCATCCAACAGTGCTCGCTCAGTAGGAGGCCCGTGTGACGCAAACGCAGTAGTCGGAGTCTTGCCAGGGGTCCCATTTTGAGACACATGAGCTTGAAAACTTATGATCAGGCTTCGTACTTCATGTAGTAACGTCTTCAGGTCCTCTGTAACTTCGTCGTTCTTTCTTGAAGAAGCTTCACTTGCCTGTAGACTTAAAATGCAATTAAGAATTTACGAGCACAAAAACGATTTACTACAAATCTTTATTCACTAAACGCATAGTCCCGCCAATAGCCACGAGAGAAACTAGCACAACAACAGAATCCTTACCTCCCTGGACTGTCCACCTTGTGTTAGCTGCCCAGTCTCCAACTCCGCCACTTCGGGCCGTGAGCCTTGGGAAAGAGGTAGAACCGACCGTGGCAAAACGCTCTTTTGAGGGAACATAACATTGCTGAAATTCGCTTGAGTCGCCAGCGGAGGCCATCTAGAGGTAACAAGTAAATAACACAAGATAGAACAAGAACAGAAGTTACTGGGAAATCGCATTTTTTTCTCCAGATTGTTCTAACGGTGGAAACGTTGCCCACGCGAAATCCACGTGACGATCACACCCTGAATAATAATAAGTATTATTAATAACATTGTTTTAATTATTTTTTGGCACCCTCCAGTAGTCTGCATCTTGCAGAGTATTGCGTGACGAGAACTGTTGTGCAATGATCCAAACAACGTTTGGCTCTTGCAGTCGGCAATGAATTAAAGAAACTAGACTTCACTTCCTGGTCACAGAACAAATACGTGCAAGATCCATACCTAAATCCAGTGTTCAGTTTTGTCAAAAGCTCAACCAGCGATGCAGCTTCTGGCCTGAGTGAAAGAGGAGCCTTTGAAGTCCGCTCAAGTTCCTTGAATAACAAACCAATCAATGATTTCAATTACATGCTGTAAAGTGTGTTTCGATAAAAAAGCTCCCAGATCCCATTTTACCAATCTCGTTCCCAAGGCCGCGTTCTTTTTAGTTAGGACCAACAAATTGAGACCCCTGGGAGAAATTGGAAGATGAGCCATCATTAGACACAGCGGTTACTCTCAGTACGCGTCTTTAGAAGCCGTTATTTGACTTGAACGAAAATCGGTTGAAAATCAGCCGGAACCAGGATTTTCTGGTTTTGGCTTTTTATTAGCACAGAGCGTCGTACGTTCGGTCTCCGCTGACCGAAAACGCGCGAGCTCTGGGAACGAGATTGCCATTTATCCCGCATGCAACGCTAGGTAACGTGAAATCTGAATCCAGCTTACACTGGCTAAAATTTCAGGTACCGTAGAATTCTACTAGAATACTGATGAAATTGCTTCGGTCCAATTCGCACTTCGTGGCGTACCTTAACTTCGAGCGAGTGCTTCAGTTTTAGCCTGGCCATCTCTTGTTCCATCTTCTCGATCACACCTTGCGAGTCGGCGTGTTTGAGAGCAGCCTTCGAAAAGAAAGACATATATTATATAAAGAAGTCTATATTTCCAAACGACTTTGGAAATATAAAGTTTTACTTGACTTCTTCAAAATGTCAATTTTCCCTAACTCAAAATGAAATTCCCTGACTTTTCCCTGTCCTTGAAGAAATTTTCTTCCCCTGACCATTTCACAACCTTATGATATGCGATTGAATGAGCGACGTTGCTATCCATTACTCATTATCCATCTTTTTGAAAGGTAGAAGACAGTGGAACTTGTCGGAACCGAACTCCCTTAGTTCTAGAATGTCTTCGCTTATGGCAGGTTAAATATACAATCAAACCTGTATTAAACGGACACCCTTGGGACCCTCACTAGTGTCCGCTTAATACAGGCTGTCCCCTCTAAGCAGGTTCTAATATATTGTGCAATAATAATTAATTATTAATCCTTTTGTAACTCAGTGTAACACAGTGTAAGATCAAAGACTTCTCATAGCACAATGTCCAGTCAGTCAATGAATCAATCTGGAATAATCCATTTAGCTTAAAAAATATCGCTGAACCATGTTAAAGGAGTCTGAGCTGAGCTTTCAGAAGTACAAAGCTCTTGAAGTGTCCGCTTATTGCAGGTTTTGTGCAACGAAATGGCTTGATATTGGTGTCCGCTAAATGCAGGTTTATTTCACGGTGAATGTAGGAAGAAAAGTTTGGGACTCAAGCTGGTGTCCACTTAATAGAGGGTGTTCGCTTAATGTGGGGTCCGCTTAATACAAGTTTCGCTGTATCTATTCTTCTATGTAGCTGGGACCGTGGGAGGGGCGTTGGCCTCATGGTTAGCACGCTCCACTCCGGATTGAGCGCTCTGGGTTCGAGCTCTGGCAGGAGATATTTTGTTGTGTTGTGTTCTTTAGGAAGACACTCTATTCTGACGTGCACAAATCGGTCCTGGCCAATTAAATGCTGGGGATAGCCCTGAGATGGACTAGCGTCCCATCCAGGGGTGGGGGGGAGAGAGAAAAAATACTCCTAGTCGCTTCATGCTACTGAAGCCGCAGTTAAGTGCCGGCCTGATGTGCCGCTTGGCTCGTCTGCAGACTTTTTGGCAGGGAACATCACTAATTGTCTATTTATGGAAGGCGTCCATCTACTGGAATTCAGAAGTAATTATAAATTACGAACATGGGTGTCCATAGCCATTCATTCGTTTATTATCGCACCTTTTCAAGCGCTTGCTCCATGTGGTTAATCTGCTTTTTGTATTCATCATTCTGTTCTCGGATCGTTCGCAGCTCGAACTCCAGCTGGTCTCGCTCAACCGTCAGTTGTTTAACCGTTCCCGACAATTCGCTGCTTCTCCTCTCGTAATAGCGTGCGTCCTAAAGCAACAGAGAAACCAGTGAGAGAACTAAAAGTTGAGTTATCGCCCAACGGGAGAGCATATCATTTATGGCATCCACCGGTACCAGTCTTCAATAAAATTGTTTCCTACCTTGGAAGCTGTATTTAGGCTTTCTGTCAACCAATGGATTCTTTAAAAAAGATAATAACACGACATTTTTTGCAAGCAATCAAGCGTGTGACAGAATAACGTACATGTAAAATAACACTCGTAAGTCTGGCTGATAATATGATTACATCAATGGCAACTTACTTGTTTTGTAAGGCGTCCAATTCTCCACGCTTCGCGGTCACTTCCTGTTGCATGGCTCCAGCCACTCGAACAGCTGCAATGTAAGTACAATATTATAAGAGTCTTTAGCTTTAGGCAAATGTCATAGTCTAAAAAGTGCCGATATTGCTGCAAAGTTGGCTATAGCAAACAATACTATAATGATAATGAGTTGTTCTACATGAAGCCCAAAGTGAGAGCGCCCAGTAATATTAAGCTGCGACTTATGCAGATGACATACCTTTGCCACTCATGTCGCCCTTTGTCTTCAGTAATTTTCGCGTCAAAGCTAAATCTTGTTCCGAACCTTGTAAACCAAAGGAGAAATACATTTGCAGAAAGGCAGTGAAATGTTGACATACAGAATTTTCTCCAAATCCAGGAAATGCCAATGAAAGTAAATGTGCAAACAACAACAACATCGAAAAAAGATATCACAGGAGATAAACCAGGAAGCAAAAACGGAAGACCGCGAATAGTTCTTACTTTTCTTTTAAAGATCCTGGGGAAGGAAGCGATAGAGCAAGCAGAGAAAAGGACAACTTCCCCTTGTTACTCTCTCTTTTGATTTTTACTCAATGACAAGTATACGAAATAAAATATCTAAAGCTCCTACCAGTCAAATGTAAAGAGACTAGGATTATGACTCGAGAATATTGAGTTTGTTTAAGAATGATGTATTTTATCTCTGGCTGCCTGTAGGTACCATAATGCTGGTGACGGCAAGGGTATTTGAGAAAGTATTACTGATTATATACCTTTTAGTCGAGAGAGCAATTTAGTGATCTCTTTCTCGCGTTCTCCGTGTTTTCCTTCAACCAGAGAACTCAACGAGCCATTCTCGTCCTTCAACTTCGTCACCTCAATTTGCCGCAGCTTTAGCTCCGCCATGATGTTACTTCGTTCCTCCATCATGGCGTCTAATTCTTCTTGTTTGATTTGTAAACTGTTTGACACGGAGTTTTTCTCTTCTTTCAACTCCTTGACTCGCTTATCCTTGGCTCTCAATTTCTTGGCCAATATTTCGCGATGACTTTTCATTTCCTCCACCTCGCCGATTCTTTCTTCCAACGTTCGTATTAACTGTTCTCTCTCCCGTTGAAGCGAATCACCCGTTTGGCTATTCCTCTCCAGAATTTCTGCCAGATTAGTCTCCTGCGCTTGAAAGTTCGCTATTGTCCTCTCCCTTTCATTGAGTTGAGTCTGAAGTTTTTCAACACAATTTTCAGCCTCTAGCAAGCCTTTTGATTTTAATTCTAAGGAATTTGTTAATTCTTCGACTTGCCTGTGCAAATTGGAAACACCGCTGCGTGTTTTCTCAAGTTCCTCAGCTAAACGAATTTTCTCTTCTCTTACAACATTCATTTCTTTAGTTCTCAGTTCTAAATCGTTCTTCAGTTTGACGTTTTCCTCTTATTCTTTGGCTAATTCGAGTCTTTTATTTTCTAAATCCGCTGTCAAGGTTGAAATATTTTGATTTGACTTAGTAAGCTCGTTTAAAATGCCATCGAGCCGAGCGTTTGCTCTCTCTCTTTCCTGATTAAGCGCCTTTTCCACTTCAATTTCCCTCAGTCGCGCACTCTCTTCGCGTATGTCTTTCACTAACATTTCCTTCTCTGCGACACTGGCTCTTAAATTGTTCGCTTCTTCGCTGCACTTTTCCTGAAGAATAGTCAACTCTTTGCTTAGTTCTTCGTTCTTTTTCTCTGCTACTTGTCGAAGTTTTTCCACTGCAATGAGTTTGTCGTTCAGCGCAATAACGTTTGCTTGTTCCTGTGAAACTCGAGCGAGTAAGTTTTGTTTCTCGTCTTTTACGACTTGAAGTTCGGCTGTCAATTCACGAACAGAAAGTTCCAGTTCTTTGGACTAAACGAAAAATAAAAGAACCACTATAATTCTGGCAAGGATTAAAGTTAAAATATAGTATCATGCTGGATTGAAAGCGTCTGAATGATCCAGCAACAGACAAGTATACAAATATGCCAGTTATCTGTTTTCATGTGACTGAAACCGCTGAGAAACAAGATAAAAGGGTACCCACCTTAGTTTGAAATTGCTCCGTGCTTTCGTTGCTTGATTTTTTGGACTTTTCAAGCTCTAGCTCAAGCCATTTCACTTTGTCTTCCATAGCGGACACTTCTGTTTGGTGTTGTTCTCTGAGTAATAACACATTAGAAATGATAGCAAAAATGAAAGAAGGAAAGGTCGACAGGGCATGAAGTATTTCCCACCGGCGCGTAGTCGCGGAAAATAGCGGTTGGTTAACATTGTGGGACACGATAACGAAAGCACTTTAATTTCTGCAGTGAATAATCGTGTCTGTATGTACAATATAGTCTACACCTAGGCAAGGTGAATTTTAATGTAAAAAATATATATATATTAATTTAGTTATAAGCACTGAGCGAATAACAATGTGTGAGTCGACAGAAACGCCACGGACCTGAGTTTGTCTGTTTCTTGTTGTAAAGTCTCCAGCTCTTTTTTAACAAGCGTTATCTTGTTAGCTGAAGATTCTAACGCTTGGCCATGCTCCTCCTCCAACTTTGAGATCCTAAAGTTAGTAGTAGAAAAATCAATGAGAAGGTATATGTCTTAACTTAAAATTCAATTCCACATTAAATTACACTCGGATAACCTTTATGAAAAAAATGTCCGTAAAGAGTGATTGCCCCGGTGATAAAACTTCTGAAAGGAACTGTTAATTCTATTCAGAACTAAATATAAATGTACCTTACCCTATTGTTACTCCTGGGTTCAGATCATAAACCAATAAATTTGGTATCTGAATACTATATAGCCTACCCGACAATTTTCTTTCGTTTTTTAACTCCTTCCTCCTGTTTTCTTTTTGTCTTTTTTAGCACCCTCTAGGTCCACCCCTCAATTATTTTCACTTGTCTTATCCGTTTCAGATCAAATGAATGGAACATTCTCTTACTTCACCTTGAATTCTCTCTGCATTTCGTCTTGTTTGTTATCCGTTTGTTCTCTACTGCTCTTGAGCCCTGCCTCAACCTGCCACAAGCACAAAATATTGAAGGTAAAATGCCAAATTGAAAGATTGTTTCAGACTGATATGGAAGTCTTTTAAGCTGTCATGGGCAAATCTAAACTATGAAAGGAGGTCCTTATTATTTGAAAGCGAGCAGCCTTTTGTCTCCGTGTCAAAACGAGTCTTCGTGCGAAACTATTCTTACCCCTAAAGGTTCATTTCCAGGCAAATCAAACTCATTTCCATGTGACAGGTTTTGCACGAGCACTAGTTTTAAAACAGAGGCACAAGCGAACTCGGAAATGCCTATTGTTCAGGTTCTTTGTTCATGTTAGCTTCCTTGATGAACACATACATACCATGTAATATCTAGGTGTATACAATCACTGTAAGTTACAAAACATTACGCAACCAGCTCTTTACCCCATCCAGCTTTGACTGTAGTGTCTTCTTCTCGTTATCATCCTCAAAAAGACACTTTTGGAGGATTTCAATAAGCGCGTCACCGATCTGAGTCACAGAAACATTGCTCTCCAGTGCACTAGTTACTAAGCCTGAACGAAATCTTCTCTTTTCCTCCTCGAGTGATATGCGCTTTATTTTGTCAAAGAAAGACTTGTGACCAGCTAAGTCTTTTTCGAGTTCGCTCACACTGGATTCCATGGAATTTAAGTCCTGAAATAAAGTAAGAAAAAGTTCATTATATTGAAGGTTATATACAGTGTATAGCATTTCAGCGTTCGGCTCACCTTTGAGTCACGTACGTGAGCGGCGAAGAGCAAAGCGATCCGGCGGGAAGGAGTGTGGTGAAGAGGGCTACGCCGCGCGCGCTTGTGCTCCAACGTGAGCCTGCTCCCAGGCTATTCGAGTGAGCCAGCATGTGAACGCACGTGAAAATCACTTTTAACTGATCTTGCGAAGAATGAGTGGCACACTCGTACTCTATGAATCAAGTCCCCAACAACGAAACAGTCATTAAAAACGCACCTACACGTACATGACTGATGTTTCTTAACAGGACTTGCAAAAACCCGCCTCATAACAAAATGCAGGTCTCAAAAGAAACGAGACTGTCAATTTTCATTGAGCAATAAAGTGTACCACTGCTGAACACACCTTGTCCTTTGCATCTGTGATCTGTTGTTGTTTTGCTAGTCCAGCTTCCAGTTGATGAATTAACTGTAATTGACCCGCGGCTTCGTTTTCTCTGAACAATAGATACATTTCATAAAAGCAACAAAGGAGGTTAAATGTATTACTTTTAACAAAAGACCAATTTACTGAATTATATGTAGATTCCTTTCGATCTTTCAAGCCCGGCCTTTATCATAAAGGCCGGGCTTGAAAGTCGTGTCATGCATCAGCAGACATTTTCGCAGCTGCGTTGGTTTTTGCGTACATTATACAATTTATTCCAGAGGAAGAATGGCTGTCATGCCGGCTAAGTCACGAAAATTGCATGTCTGTTATGTATCTCAGATGGCAATGACTTCTCATTTACAAACATAATGTGATCTGATTAAATCATTTTTTTAAAATCAATTACATTTCAAAAATAATAGCACAATAAAGGAATTTCACATTTGGTGAAATCATCACTTCATTGAGCTTCAAATTCCTCGCATCTTTTTCAGTTTTGGCCACAAAGGTTTGAAGACAAACTCACATGTAATGTAATATAATTTAACATTTTCTTTTTACAATGAACATTTTTTACCTGAGAGCACAGTTTCTTTCAAGCGATTTTCTAACTCACTGACCACCTCTCTGTAATATGCATCTTGCTTTGCGCAAAGCTCTGTGGTCTGTAAGGAGATACATGTGGAAATTGCTAAATTTAGAGTTTGAGATATCATGCCTTTCAAAAATAAGAATCCCACTGACATAATTACCATTTTTAACTTTCTTTTCAAATCCTCCATCTGAGCATTGGATTCTCGAAGACCAAACTCTGTTCCAATGTTTCCAAATCCTGAAACCGGGTACCCAACAGTCCTGGTACCCAAACCTCCAGTTCGAAGAGGTCCACCACCATAAGTGGAGCTAATACTGGGACTGAGGTGAGAAATTACAGAGTCATCACTGTGTCACTTAATTTCCTTTAGTGGATTAGACAGCAGACAGTATACTGTGTGTACAACGAAGCCCTTTTGAGGAGCAGGGAGGTTAAGAGCTCCTGAGGGTGCCAGACAAGTATCAAAGAGTGTTCTCAAGTATGGCACAGCTCAGTTCAAGGGGTTCATTCACTTTTTTTGTACTTACAGCTCAACTCTCGCCTTGTGATCACCCTGCTAATATGGACACCCACTATTATGAACAGAAGCTACATCCCCAGTTGACGCTACAGTAAAATGTACAGAAATGACTCCCCCTAATACAGTTTCTCACTATTGCAGAATTTTGGACACTTGTTTTTTGTTTTTCTCGTTACAATGAACAACTTGAATGACATAATTATTCTGCAGTCTTGTAGTAATAATTATTACTAGTTTGTACACTATTTTGACCCATATTATGAACTGGAGTAAATATTTACTACACATTATACACAACTGGAATTAAGAGTATAGCAGTACATGTATCAGTGACACTTTATAAGCGAATATTGTCATTTTTATTGCACCCTGCTCTTGCGGACTCTCACTACTATGGACACCAATTGACAGCCTAGCAGGTGTCCCTACTAATGAGAGTTGACTGTACATGTACACATGGGCAATTCCACTATCACGGAGATTACATTCAGACTCAATTTTGAAACTTTAATTTAGCACAGAAAGAGTATAAAAAGGAGTTGTCCAGTTTTCCATTTATGAACATGTTTGTGCCTACTGACATGTCAATTGGGCTGCACAATTTTTCCAGTTGACTAATTTGTATTGGTATCACCCAACTAGTGGACTAATGCAAATCCTGCATTTTAATTGGCTACGCTACTAGAGGACTATTAGTAATAGTCCTTGAGTAGCAAAACTGGCGCGATCGAGCGTGACGCTTTCTTTTGTTTTATTCCCAAATAAATATTTCTTCAACTTGCATTTGTTAACATTATTGTTGCCTTTTCTGTCCGACTAGTTGGGTGATACTAAAACAATCAAACAAGTAAAACAATAGCCTCATGGGCTATTGACCTGTAGCCCTTGCGGGCTACGAGTCTAATTGTTAATGAGAGATATAGAGCGAAAAAACACTGTTGCTGACGTTACATAAAAAACAACCACAATTTTCCTGTGAAGTATCAGGGGGTTTTGTATGAACTGTTCAAAATATATGCAGTTTAGTGGTTGTGTGACCCAACAAGGCTGATTTCATTTGAACTGACATTCACAATTTTGCAAGGGTATTTGAACTTAAACGTCGTGGACGTTACACTGTGTGAATCATTGCCAAGTATAGAAAACAAATGAGCTTTTCTGTATAGTTCTCAGTCATGTAAGGCAAGATAGGCAAACACTTTATGTCATTTTGAATGAAACTGGTTGGCCCTTCATGTAAAAACCCTGAAATATCACAGCACAGTTTGGGGGAAACAACACGCTTTTTACATCAAGTATAACCTGCATTTGAGCCTGCTTTTGGCATTCTGAGCCTGGAAACTTACGTTGGTCACCAGAATACAGAGTTGGCACAACTATTTATTATTGGCCTAGACAAAGGAAACAAAAGGGTCCTCTTTTCAAACATTTCTGTGGGAAAAAAACTCTTGAAAGTAATAGGATACATAAAAGGGTTTAAGAATTGTTAAAAATGACTATGTTCATCAGAATGGCAGAACCTCTTCTATTGTTGAAATTTCAGAATAGTTAACAACCCACTTGAAAGTTGCTGTCTTTGTCAAAATGTTTGTTAGGCAAACTAGAGCAAATCTAGAAGGACATATGGTCTTGTGGTGTAATGGAATAGCTTTTAAGAACCATTTCAAAATGTTTTTCCTTAACTTCAAGTAGTTTAACGTCCATGATGTAACATCCAGAACAATGTTTTGCTGCCATTATTTTAAAAATGTTGTTGTTTACCAGAGATTTCTTTTTACCAAAGTGTTTCTATTGGATATCTAGCTGTGTGACAAGAATGGTTTTAAAATCTTTCTGGTTGTTATTTTGGAAAAGAAAAAAGATTGTTAAAGCATTGTGGACATTATGTCGGTGACAAAACTTTTTTTTTATGTACATCTTTTTTTTAAAAAGTTCAGGGTGAATTTTATATCACTCATGTATTAACTCCAGTGAGGGACTTTTTCTGATACAAGTGTCCCTTATATTTTCCAAGTTTGATACAGCAAGTTAAAAAATTTACTTCTTGCCTGTTGTTTGCTTTGGGGACCCCCCCCCCCCCTGATAACGTGTCACAAGGGAGCTGAAATTTATTTTTCTGTGTACTTTAACTTGTCCATAATGTAGAACAGGGTATAATTTCATGTGCAACTGCTTTTCAAAGTCTGGATTCTGACATCACTCATGTGGAATTGCCCATATACATGTACAGCTTTGCTGACCAAAGCTGTCCTGAAAAAAGGAAACAACAATACACACATGTTTACGAGGTATGAAATAATGCTGAAAGGTACAATGCTTTATGGGTAGTGTTGGTTCACTGTTGTTAGATCAGAGTTGAGTTCACAGTGCTTCAGCTGAAAGGAAAGGAAAGATGAAAGCATGACTTGTACTAATGCTATTTTCACCTATCAAGCTGAAACACAGAAACTGCAAACTTCAATGATGAAATAAAAACCACTACTACCCGTAGCAGAAGTTCCTAGATCTACTGTTATAATGGCCATGCATGCTTTTATGCTTTCATACTGTTGTGCGACAACATGTCTCAATATAGCTGCTAATAATTTGTACTCAATATACATTCTGCTAATTATTAACAGCACACGCTGTACAGTATCTAATGACTGTATGAACTTACTAGTTACCAGAGGGTTTAGTCCTGGCAGGGAAATCAGTTTGTTGTGAAATGCCAGAAAACAGATCTTTCTCCTTGTGCTGTTAACATGAGAATAACATCAGTGTTTTCAGTAGTGTTATATATCACAGAACATACCGAGAACTAACTTGCATACTCTTGAAGTCCAGGGTTTTTTCACATGAGCTACTGGGCTGTCGTTAAGGGCCGTCACCCATTACACTGTTATAGCTGAGTATGCTACAAAATGTAGATGGGTCCCTGTCATTACAGGTGAACTTGTTGCCTGTTGTTGGTAAAATTCACCAACAGATCAACAAGTTTGTTACTGGTGAGGTAGGGCTCGAAAAAAAGTGCCGTCCCATTGTCCAAGACAAGTAGATTTTCTTGGGCAAGTAACTTTTCATTCTCACTTGCACCAAGGGTAAGGGCCCAGGCAAGTCGTTTGGAAACAAAATCATTAAAAGTGCAAACTAAGACTTGCCCAGGGTTAGCAAATTTTGAGTGCTACTTGTCCCAAGGGCAAGCTGGAATTCAAGGTTTTTTTGAGCCCTGTGAAGCTTAAGATCAAGGTGACAGGTGACTCAAAATATGGCGCAATGACAGTCTTTCATGACTTCCATTGCAACCATGTTGTGCATGTATATATACATGCATGTAGTAGTTATCCAATTTCAGAAGCACCTACAAATAGGTAAAATTGTTGATAAATATACATTTAATGCAAGGAAGTCCTACAGTTCCCACTGATAGAAGGTCTTGTATTGTATTGTGTTGACTATTGTATTACATTTTTCCAGACCATGTGTATTGCTTGGCCTGGTCATTGTCAACCCTTTTGTCAAAATTAACTTACTTCCATGTTTTCAAGATCAACTCTGAGTTGGTCAACCTCACTGGCCTTTGATGTCAGGTGTCCTTGAAATTCTTTGATAGCACCAGACTACAATGCATGAGATGAATGGATAGAGAAAATCATTTGTGTGATACAAATAAACTTCATGGAGTTTCTTTAAATTACATTAATAGAAAACAGAATAGATAGTGAATAGCGTAGCCAATCAGAGAATGGCATTCATGATAGAACACTAGTTGATTTAACCTAAAACTTGATAGAAACACAGAACATGTTTTCTATTTCTGAAATAAAATTATCGAAACTACAAAAATATCTGTAAGTTTAAGATAACTGGATGTTGACATTCCTTCATTACATACAAACACTTTATCCACTTGTCGGCCGACTCGATTTCTTATCACGCTGTCAAGGTCTTCCGCTGCTCTTTCAATTCCAGCAGGATTGGCCAGCCTTTGAGTAGCTGATTAAAACAAAAGGAGAAAAACAAAAAATTGACAGGGCTCGAAAAAAGGACTGTCTGGTCGTCTGGGACAAGTAGATTTTCCTGTTGGACAAGTAACTTTTCATTCTCACTTGCCTGATGGAAAAGGGCAAGTCATCTGCCAACTAAATTAAAAAAATAATAAACTAAGACTTTGCCCAGGGGAAGCAAAATTTGAGAGCTAATTGTCCGAAGGGCAAGCTGGGAATCAATTTTTTTTCAAGCCATGATTGAAAGAAGGAATAGTCACGAAATGGCTTGCAGATACATTAAGGTGTGTCCACTTTGGCCTGGGTTGCACCAGAGCCAATTTTGTCTGTATAAGTACTAAATCTGTCAACAAGTAGCGTAAAATACGTGCCACCCCCAGTTTCAAAAACTTGCCAAATTTTTGGGGATTGCCAAAATTTTGTCAGTCTTCGAAGAAGCCGAAGTGCTGCCTTGGAGGTTTCCAAATTTTGGCAAAGCAAACAGTTTTGTTTTTTAACCATTAAATTGTCATATTTTTTAAAACATGTCTGGATAAAATTATGGCGAGAAAATAACTTTGACAGCTACATGTAGTCCAGTTTGGCGTGTGCGATGGTGGGACAATATCATTTTTTACCCGGTCCATCTGACACTTTTTACAGTTGTTTCAATGCAAACGAGGAATATGAGTGGCGTGTTTATTCAAATTCTTGTGACTTGCACCCTGGACATGGTTACTGGCAGCAACTTGAAGAGATGGCTTCAGCTAGACAATCTTCTTTGATTGCAAGTGGCGCTAGCAACAACACAAACGCACAAGCCCAGCAAAACTGCATGTCCAATTAATGGGCCGAAAATCATGAGTTGCTGAAGAGGGGAGAGTCAAGAACATGCAGAGTAAAGAAAAATCTGGGAAGAGTTAATTGAGAAAGATAGATCTTATGACGTATATTTCAATCAGGAACATTTTGGTTCCAACATGTTGGTCTAATGTGAGCACTGCCAAAATTTGGAACTTTTTGCCAATTTTTTTGCCACGCCAAAAATTGGAAATATTTGAATTCGCTCTAGTGCGACCCGGCCCTTTGTGAAAGAAATTTGTGTTAATACAATATCAGGGAGAGAGGTGAAGAGGATAAGAAAGTAAGCAGTTACAGTGCAGAAACACTGTCCTGATAATCATGTACTGAACAGTGGACAATTAAACTAGCACGATTGTTAAATTAAGTGGTATTTGCAAAATCTTTTTAAAAAGGTAGAATTGAAATTTTAGGATCATAACAGAGTAAAGATTTCTTTTCTGCTCTCCAAACGTTAAAGGTAAATGATTGAGTTCATATTGTTATGACCAAAGCAATGCCAAGAAGTGGCAAATTATGCCATCACCCAAACAGAGGAAATAATTATTAATGCAATTAAAGTAAAAACCTTACCAAAACTAGACTAAGGCCTGGTCCAAACACTGCTCCACTCATGTGCCGAGCCAAACTTGATAAAGTTCGACTTTAGAGTGACTTTGAGCAACCGCTGGTTCAGACGGCGTACTTGCATCGAACTTAATTCGGGAAGCCAGTGGTAACAATTTTCGACGAGAAAATATGCGTTCTGAATTCAAGAACTCTGTCCAAATAGAAAAGCTGTGATTAACATTTCGCTGTTATAGCAACATTTAGGGAAGCAAATTCAAACTCAAGGTTCAGTGTTTGTATTTAGACAGATTTTCTCCCGGTTAATTTGACTTGTTAAAGGGAAATCTCATAAGCTGGGCTATTATCACGAAAAAAGGCAAAAAAGAAAAAGGAACTCACTTATACAGTCCCGTTTCTCATAAATCGAAGACATACTGGTATATTTGTTGTCTTTATTTTTAACGACGACTTTGAGCTTCATGCATGACTGGTCTCACCACTAAATTTTGAGCCAATCACGAGTCCCATTATATCAAAAATACATTACAGTAATTTACAGCTGTATGCATTAGGTTTGACACTTGAGGAGAACGCCGTATGAATCAGCTGCCGCTCCAACGTCGCATAATGCGACAGACCCTGCTGAATTTAATGTTGTTTGCCGCACCATTTAACCTAACCTGCCTGATTCAAACTGATTCAAACGCCGCTCTTCTGCCGTACTTAACTCATCAGTTAGGTTCGGCGCGTGAATGGAGCGGCGTTTGGAACGGGCCTAACAATTCTAGCAACAGACTCTTTACTACGCTGCCTGAACGAGACGCCATACCAGGTAAGCCATGTGTAATAGTTCTAAAAATAGTCTCAACCTGCAACCTCAGGCATGTACACGCTTGTCAAAGTGTATATACGTTTAAGTTTGCGACATACATGTACTTGTCCGACAAGAACTCATCGATATATCACGCAAACGATTAAACAGACTGCATTATACTTACCAACGCCGTCAGTTGTAACAGAAGCAGAAGAAAACGGAAAATGAGCGTTCGATTCCGCAGTCACAGTAACATCAGTCGGCTTCTGTCCGATTTTTGGCGGTCGTAACAAAGGCGAAGGTATGTTAGGGATGTTGGGAATATCGGAGTCCAAACGATATGGTTAAGCTGAGGAGTTATTGCGTCCTCCTCGGACGTCTCCACCTCCCCCGTTGCTGGTTCCGGTTGATGTCGTTTCCACCGGTAAAGTGACAGAAGCAGTTAGGGACGGTTTCGTTATAAGCTTATCTGTTGTATTCGAAGCAGCCATTGCATTCCAACCGATAAAAAAGCGGTGGACTGGTCTAAGGTGTGAAGCTTATGTACAATGTCACTCGTGCCATAGGCAAAGTTAAGCACTAAAGTTGCTCCAACGTATTTTTCCCTTGCAATCACCAGGAGAATTTGAACTCTATTCAAAACAGTTGATACGCACCTCTCGTATCGTGCTCTGTGATTGGTTGATGCATGCGACATGGTTGCATGGGTTGCAAGCATATGATTGGCTTATTTCATCTGCGTAATACTAGCTTGGCTTTCGTCCTTGAATTTATTTTGGTAGCTTAGCTTTGTGAGTGCTTGATCTTCGGAATTTCAAATTGCGTGATCTTCAGAATTTCAATTTCAATGTATAATACCTTACTACATTTGCTTCGTTATTCTTCGTTATTTGAGCTTGCTTTTTTACTGTATATATTGGTTTCGTTTTGACATTGCCTCGCTTCACTTCGTTCTTTGTTCTTCGTTCTTCGCTTCGTTCTTAGACATTGCGTGGTTTCGTTGTAACATTCCAATGATTCCTTCTACAAGCACAAAACGGGGGTTTGGTGAATGTTCGCGTTGCAAAAGTACATATTCAACGCGTTGGAAGTCAGCTAAATGTCAGAGATGTGGCTTCCATCTTGGTGGAACGAAAGAACCAGCAACTAAAAAGCCAAAGAGCTGTTGTCCTGGTGCCGTTGTTGTTTTAGCCACCAAGGAGATGTCAATTTTCTCGGCTAGAACAAGTACACACGACGATTGTTGTTTTGTTATGAAAGAAGGTGACATGTTCTTTTGTAGCCACAAAGACTGCATGACTGTTCGTGCAACTTTTGTGTCTTCGGGGTGTGCTGCCTCCTTTAGTTGCAAGCATTCTGACGAGTGTAAAGATGCTGTTCCCCCTCAAGACACATTGATAACAATGGGGTGACAGGCCTGCACAACTCCCATCCACATGTAATAGCCGGTTAAAGCTTTGCTCTAACGAGTATATCCTTTAGGGATCTGCCCCTTTTGTACGAGACACTAGGGGGATCTTTGAATATTCTTCTAAGCAATGGCTGTTGTTGAATTAAAGGCCAGTTCTGCATAAGTATTTGCTTTAAGCTGCTTTAAGTTAGGCACTGATGGGCGATATTGTGTGACAAAAGGCAAGATTCGCCTGTCTTGTTTATGTCTCTGTTGTAGGGCAGCTTTTCTCTCCTCAAAGGTAATTTCTGCGAGAGTTGTTGAAACAAGAGTTTCAGGATACCCTCTTTCGATGAGATTTGTTTTAAATTGTGAAATAGCAGTTTTGAATGCTGTTTCAGAGGAGTTGGTTCGGAGAAGTCTGAATGCTTCGCCCTTGATGAAGCCCTTTTTGACCCCTGGTGGGTGGCAACTCGAGAAATGCGTGTACTGAAATGTTTCAGTAGCTTTGAAATGAGTTTTAATGTCTAGTCTAGACTTTTGTGCAAATCTTTCGCCTTTGTAAACTTTTGTGTCGAGGAACGTTGTTTCCGTGTCAGAAACTTCAGCCATGAACTTGATAGTGGGATGGTGGCTATTTACTAGTTCAATGAACTGCGTGACTTCGTCTTTGTTTATATTCCAGATAGAGAATATATCGTCAATATACCTTTTCCAGGCGAGTGGTTTTTGAGCGCTTTGATTTAAGATTTGTGATTCTACCTTTCCCATAAAGATGTTGGCAAAAGCGACTGCCATTTTTGTACCCCATGGCTGTTCCATGTGTTTGGAGGTAGTTTTTTCCAGTAAACTGGAATGAGTTTTCTTGAAGTATAAGTTCAAGTGCTCTTTTAAGATGTTGTGTTGGGATGAGGGATTCTCCTTTATAGTAAGACTCGTATGCGTTGCATACCGTTTCTATCCCCTCCTCTTGAGGTATATTTGTGTATAGGCTTGTCACGTCCATTGAAACAAGGATAGCGTTCCCTGGTACTCTCGTTTTTTCTATGAAATTGATGAAGTCCGTCAAGTCTTTCAGATATGACTCCTGTTCTTTTGCTATGAATGATAACAATGGGGTGACAGGCCTACACAACTCCTATCCACGTGTAATAGCCGCTTTGAGAGTTTTGCTCAAACTAGTATATCTTTGAGGATCTGCCCCTTTTGTATTGTACGATGGGGGGATCTTTGAATATTTCCCTAAGCAATAATCCTGTTTTTAGGAGGACATTTCACCAGAGTAGAGCCGTTAGAGGTCATAGGTCTGCATGGTTTCCACTGTTATCCGCATGTAATTTGTAGACTTTGGCACCTCTGTTTTTCGCCACATGTGACTTTTTTTGGCTCATTTGATTGCAAGATATGTTTTAAGCTCTCTAAATATTAGCTCTGGAGGAACAAAGTTTGAAATATTCCGTGAGCATGTTCGTTACTTGCATTTTGTATTATTAGGTCAAGATTCTCCCATACAGACCTGCTCGGTTGATAAGAGCTAATTAATTCTGGTCCACACAAAAACTCTGTCACTCATTTTATTATTTAAGGAAACCCTTTAATACAGCCACCCCGTTGATACAGCCACATTTTTGTGACCTGTTGATGGCCGGATTAACGAGGTTCCACTGTGCTTACAACACAGGCGTCCCAAACTCACGATTCGAGGAATCGATCAAATATTACCCCCGCAACCCTCGCAACCCTCACAACCCTCGCAACCCCCACAACCCTGAAAACCCTGACAACCCTGACAACCTCCAAAGCCCTCACGACCCTGACAACCATCACAACCCTGACAACCTCCACAGCCCTCACAACCCTCGCAACCCCCACAACCCTCACAACCCTCACAACCCTCACAAGCCCCACAACCCACACAACCCAGACAACCCTGACAACCCTCACAACCCCGACAACCCTCACAACCCCGACAACCCTAACAACCCTTGCAACCTCCACAACCCTCGCAACCCCTACAACCCTAACAACCCTCACAACCCAGACAACCCTGACAACCCTCGCAACCTCCACAACCCTCGCAACCCCCACAACCCTAACAACCCTCACAACCCCGACAACCCTCACAACCCCGACAACCTCCACAACCCTCGCAACCCCCACAACCCTAACAACCCTCACAACCCTGACAACCTCCACAACCCTCGCAACCCCCACAACCCTAACAACCCTCACAACCCCGACAACCCTCGCAACCCCCACAACCCTGACAACCCAGACAACCCTAACAACCCCGACAACCCTCACAACCCTCACAACCCTCACAAGCCCCACAACCCAGACAACCCTGACAACCCTCGCAACCCCGACAACCCTCACAACCCTCGCAACCCCCACAACCCTAACAACCCTGACAACCTCCACAACCCTCGCAACCCCCACAACCCTAACAACCCTCACAACCCCGACAACCCTGACAACCCTCGCAACCCCGACAACCTTCACAACCCTGACAACCTCCACAACCCTCGCAACCCCCACAACCCTAACAACCCTCACAACCCCGACAACCTCCACAACCCTCGCAACCCCCACAACCCTAACAACCCTCACAACCCCGACAACCTCCACAACCCTCGCAACCCCCACAACCCTAACAACCCTCACAACCCTCACAACCCTAACAACCCTCACAACCCCGACAACCCTCAGAACCCCGACAACCCTCACAACCCTCACAACCCCGACAACCCTAACAACCCTCACAACCCCGACAACCCTCGCAACCCCCACAACCCTGACAACCCAGACAACCCTCGCAACCCCAACAACCCTGACAACCCAGACAACCCTAACAACCCTGACAACCCCCACAACCCTGACAACCTAGACAACCCTAACAACCCTCACAACCCTGACAACCCTAACAACCCTCACAACCCTGACAACCCCCACAACCCTGACAACCCAGACAACCCTAACAACCTTGACAACCCTCGCAACCCCAACAACCCTGACAACCCAGACAACCCTAACAACCCTGACAACCCCCACAACCCTGACAACCTAGACAACCCTAACAACCCTCACAACCCTGACAACCCTAACAACCCTCACAACCCTGACAACCCTGACAACCCCCACAACCCTCACAACCCCGACAACCCTCACAACCCTCACAACCCCGACAACCCTCACAACCCCCACAACCCTCGCAACCCCCACAACCCTGACAACCCAGACAACCCTCGCAACCCTGACAACCCAGACAACCCTAACAACCCTGACAACCCCGACAACACTCACAACCCTCACAACCCTCACAACCCATAAATTAGGTTTTAATAATCACCAATTACAACAGATTTTGTTTCTGCAGCCACAATAAGTGGAAAATGTTGCAGTTTTCACTTCAGCCAATCAGATAGCTCGTTCCGAGAGGTGCGTACTACCTCATTCAAAATACACTTCGTCCGCCATTTTGTAACCGTCATTCGGATGAACGATAAGAACTGGGAACGACAACATCTTGGCTAGCTCCAGATTTCTACCAACCGACCGAAAAGGCGCGGCAAAACAAAGACATCGTTCCCAGGGTCATGGAAGAGCAAATGTTATGTCGGGCACGCAGAATAAGACATTTTGAGGTTTAGGAAAACTGCTAAACACCACCTAAGCGGCGTTCTGCTCGAGCATCTTTAAACAAATTTTCTACGCCTCAAGCGTGCATGATACCCTCTTCCATTTGTGGCATAAAGGGGTCCATTAACCTACGTAGGTGAAATGGTCTTTCCTGAAGCAGAACGCAAAAAAGAAATCAAGCAGGTTCTCTTGGCAGAACAGACTGGGCGAAAACCGTGTAGAAATAAAACTACGTAAAATTTAAATGATCGTTAAAACTTCACACATAGATATACCTCATACATAAATAATGTTATGAAGCAAACACTGCTGCCGTGGATAATGGTGTTCAGAAAAGAGCCTACTACACGAGGGTCAGTTACAAAGTCTGACAGATCCCAAAACCCTCAGGAATTGGAAGTCGAGAACTTTTAGCGCGGCAGCCGGTTGCTACTACGCGATCAGAATACTTCACAGGGAAACGTAATACGAAGAAACGTATCAGCTGTTTATCCTGATCTTGAAGAAAAGACTTATTAGCTGACTTATTGCCATAAATTCCCAAATTTGATAACCCGAACTGTCCACTCAAACGAATACCACAGAACAGGACGACATAAAGATATTCAAAATGCAGAGCCGAATTAGGTGTACTGTGCAATTTGAACGACCAGATTTTAATGGAGCCATTTATCCAACCACATAACAAATCTGTGACTGTGAGCAGACCTCAACTGCATATATTTCATACGAGCAGGAGCCATAATCGGGGACGGAGACCGTAAGTCTCGGGATTCGCGCGCACCTATGATATGGGACAATATTTCTATTTTTAGAACAAATTGCGCCATCCTGACGTCATATATCCGCGCGGATTCACGCACATGTCAGGGGCTCTCGCGTGGATATTGTCACGTTGCGTGATCAAATGGTGAGAGTTGAGAGATTCTCTTGCGTATTTTTCACAGCGATGGCAGGGAATAAGGCAGGGAATACGAACCAGGGCGCTTATATGTAGTTTGATGCTCTGAGCTAACGGAAAAGGTGGGTTTTCAGGGTCGAAAACAAGACTTCAATCTCGCGCTGGGAATGAATAATAAGATCTGCTCACGCTAGTTGTAAGCTTACGCGTATGCTTAAGAATATAGCAAGAAAACTCTCTACTCTGGTATCGAGTTAATTTGTGAGTTTCTCAGACAATGTTTAATCATAATCAAAACCTGTTTTGATGGTTTCGTATTGTCTCTGCTTGTTTGGTGAGTTTGCAAAAGTTTTTGAAAGGAAAGTCTGACGCGTACAATTAGCTCATTTGCATAGTGCATGCAGCTCGTGCACTTTCAAGTCCGAGTCGGTGTTTTCAATTGTCAACAAATCTTGACAAAGATTTCTTTCGTTATCTTTTGTGCTGAGATGCTGCAACAAATTTCAAGAATGCAAAAAAGGCTACTAACATCATGTGTGTTTCTTCAACATAAGCATAGTGAAGTTTTACACTGCGAAAATGAAAATAGACAAGGAGTTTTGATAACTCGATCATCAAAATCGAAATCGTTATTCCAAGTTGATTAAAGAAAGCGTCATCGTAACTTTGCTGATTGTTTCTGCTTTATTCACATATTTTCAGCTTAGCTTTTAATATGTTCTCAAACATTTATCAATCTTAAACATATTTAAAAACTATAGAGCTATTGTTTGAGTTCGATGTACGCTTTCACACGAAAGTGCGGCGGAAGTACAATTTGTCATGTTTACTGACTGTACAAAACACGCATCGGCGGGCGCTCTCATTCATGGACAACAGAGAATCTACTGGATTTTTACACGAATAAAACTGAGCAGTATCTACGGACGGAGTTATTAAGCCTTGATGAAACATCAAGCGTTGCTTACAATTCAAGCGAAACTCAAACTAGCAATTATTTTGTTTTACTTTTCGGTAGCGATAGACTGACAAATTCCTCGCAAGCGTGTGGCAAGAGGAGCTAGGAAACTATGAAGTCGTGAAGCTCTGCTATATCTAAATATATCCAGCTAGTTTTTTGCTGTGTAATGGAAAAGCTGTTAATCTTCAACATATGTGAAATTAAAGTGGAGTAATGTACAGCTCATGTAAAAGAAGCATCCGTCGGAACACAACTTGGTCAGCGATATATAGAAGCTTACAGCGGAACATACCTAAATTCGACACTGTCTTACTTCACTCAAACTGGAGCAGCTTACGACGAAAATACTTAAGCAAAATTCCAACAGACGTGAACGCGTTGAGTTGTGGGCCAAAAACATGAAAAATTCCGGGAATTTCGGACGCCATTTCCTCCGCGCGACATCCGCAAAAATCCTCGCAGCATGTACGCGCTTGTGCCGCAGGCGATGGCGCAATTTGTTCTAAAAATAGAATTATTGTCCCATTGCCTGATTTCATACCGTGGGAGCCTGGCACAAGTTATCGGTTTGCCGGACGGAAGTGCACTTCAGTTTGATGGCGTAGAGATGGCGACTTACACGAAAACTTGGCATTGGAATTGTGCCAGTTCTTTGTGTACGAATAATTACAGAACTAAAGGAATAACGTACTACACTTTGCCCAGCGATCCTGAGCTTCAAAAAGGATATAGGAAAGTTCTTATGAACGAAAATATTAACTGGAGAAAACATGTTATATGTAGCGCTCACTGGAGCTCGGGGAAACGAGAGAACAAGAATCAATTGCCAGACATAATTTGTACAAAAGAATATGCTGCTAATCTGGAAAAAGAGTACTCCCAAAAACCATCTAGGGAATTGAAAAGGAAGATTGACTGTACAAAAACGGTTCTTGCTTCGTCGAATGCCAATACCGTGAGGAGTACTCCGAGGAAAGCCCCTGCAAGTAGGACGCCGCTTCCTTCACGCCCTGTTAAGAAAAGGAAAATTTTATCAGAGAAACTGGAAGCTGAGAATTCCAGCTTAAAATGCCAGGTTGAGAGTTTAACTAAAGAACTTGAGCAGAAAAATAGTTGTATTGACAAATTGCAACAAGAGCTAAGAAAGCTTCAAACGGAAATGATAGCCTTACAAGACAAAATGAAGTTTGAGATAGATTCTTTCGAAAAGAAAATAAAAGAAATGAAATTCGACCTTAATAAGAGAAGATTCACCTATGACTGCTTGAAGAACAGGGAAAAGGAATTCTTTGACATGTGTGGACTCACTGTGAATGAATTTGACTGTCTTTTTGCATGTGTGATTCCTTTCTTACATCTGATTTTGTATCCTGACTGTGTTCAAACTTTGGAAAAATTAGATTCACATAATAAACTTCTTGACAACAGAACAGAACTCCTTGTCACACTGACTGTGGCAAGACATGCAGTGGATCTAGTCATTATGGCCAAGTTAGTAGGTGGAAGTTCCTCAACTATTTCAAGAGTGTTTGTTGCTTGGATGGTTTTCCTTCGCTGTGTGCTAGACGAAGTTAATCTGAAGCCATTGCCTGGCTTTATAGAAGCTTTCCTCCCTAGAGTTTTTGTTGATGCAGGGTATGCTGACTGTGGTTTCTTGGGGACAACACAGAGACCTGGATTGCTCAATCGGAGAATTTTGAGTTGAATAACCTCACCTTCAGCCATTACAAAAATCACACAACTGGTAAAGTATCTGTGTGGATTTTCCTCATGGTGCTTTATGCAAATGCTCTGATGCTTTTCCTGGGTCAATCTCAGATGAACAAGTCACTGAACAACTTGGAGTTATAGACTACTGTCCTAAGGGAAAGGTGGTTATGACTGATAAGGGCTTTGCAATTAGTGATTTATGTCATGAAATGGGAGTACATCACAACAGGCCACCATTGAAGAACAATTGTCAGTATGATGAAAATGACATAAATCTAAATTTTGATATTGCAACCCTTCGCATTTATAATGAAAATGCAATTGGCAGAATTCGTGACTGGTCAATCTTGAACAAATGCTGGCCTTCAGGGAGAGTTGACCTTCTTGGAATTTGTTGGATTGCACTGGCACACATTGTTAACTTGACTAAGAAACCTGTTGGTCCCAAGGAAACACAAGACAGCAAAGTGCAGTAAAATGACATTTAAATACAACTCGATATCCTGCTAACAGGCATTGTTACAAGACATGCTATCTTCATAAACAGAAAACACTTTACAGTTTTAATATTTGATTTCTAAATTAACATTTTGTACAAGTACTATATTTGTAGCATAATGCAAATGAGCTGCAGATGGTCAGAGAACAAATAAGAGCTCATGTTTGTAACCCAACAATAATCTCTGTCAGCTTGCTTATGTCCTTCACAGCTATTTTTAAGACAAATTTGAGATTATTAATCTGAAGAGTTTATGTCGATTTTCATTACTTTTTTGGCTTCTTCTTTTACCCATGATCTCAATGGTTTTGTGCTTTGAAAGGTTGGCACCCTGCCAACATTCAGCTCACCCAGCTTTTTAAGGAGTTTGTTCTCTTCATGAGGCCATTCACAGATAATACTTTCAGTGATCATGTGATCAATGATGGTTTTTGTAACAGTGAGAAGCAAGTTGGTTTTCTGTATTAAAAATAGATTGAAGCTTTTTGTTTCAGGATGATAGGATTGCAAAAACACAATAGTTGCTCCAGTGATTGCCATCTGGTAATTTGTCTGGAGAAGATGGTTAGCTGTTATAGCGATGAGAGGTCCCTCACTCCCTGCCACCCTTGTTTTAACTTCCAATAAAAAACCCAGGCCAACACCATCTGGGCTTCCCCCATAGTTAATATCACTTGGGTGGGCAAAAAAACCACATGAAGTGACTGGCAGTTTTGTTGCTGTTACAAAAGCTTCAACAGCTTCACCCTCAAACTGTCTACCTCTGGTAAAACTAGCAAATTTCTTTGGGTTAACTTTATTAGGATCTATTTTGTTTTTGACACATAATAAATAATGCAAGTGCTCTTTCTCTCCAGCAAGTCCAATCAGATTACCTATTATACTGCAGGTTACTTTTCCAATACGGAGATGAAACCATTCTTGGGTATTTTGTTTGACTTCATGGTAATTAAAGCCAAATGCATAAACTGGTTTCAAGGGAGGAACTGATATGGACAGAACTTTGGTATTTTTGTCCCCCTCACTAACAAGATTACCCTCAGCAGCCTCAACAATACCTTCTAACTGCTTAACATACAAATGTACTGTTTCATGTTCATACATAGTTTGATTCTTTGCCACTGAAGCACCAGGGGCATGTTGATCCTCAGCTGGGGCTAACATTCCTGTGACAAGCTGATCATCTTCAGTGTTTGGATCTTCAACAATGTTATCAGTCAATAGCAAAGGTGCATGCCAAACATCACAATCATTCGCAGAAAATCTTGGCTTTAGCACTTGCTCATCATGAAAGCAGTCCTTTGCATAGTTGTGATCTTGAAGGGCTTGTTTTAATCTGTAATTATAATTGTAATGCAGCTGCTCAAAAAGCCCAGATTTCACATCATATTTCTTTAGCTGGTCATAGATATGGCTCTCAATGTTAACCTTAGTTTCTTGAATCCCATTTCTGATTCTAGATACCATTCCATCGATATCACGTTTCGACCAATCATTTTTCTCCAATGACTCATCTGACAAGGCTTGGTCATTTGAAACATTCAACTTTCTTTTTGGGCGTGAACTGTCCAGTGTCTTTCTGGATGATCGCACATTTCGGAGTTGGGACAGAGGTACATGACACAGCTCAGTTTGCTTTGTTACACCCTTTCTGTGCCACTTTTGAATTTTCTGAGTGCAAGTAAGAGCAAGAAATTTAACTCCATGGCTGGTGTAATGTTGCAAATATATCAGTAAGCAAACAACATGACAGCATAACCCTGAAAGTCCCACTGCACATTCACAGTGGCCCTTAATAGGTGTACCATCCTGGAACAGAACAACTGCAGGTCTTGTTACTCCATTGTTTGTAGGTGTAAAACTTCTAAATATATGTGCTTTTACGAAAATAGAACTTCCTTCTTTGCAGACTTTAACGGTTTTAACTTTCCTGCTGTTGAACATGCGGAGAGCTTTCCGGTACTGACCTAGGCTACCTTGGCGCTTGAGAGCTTGATAATTTTTGATCATGGCACCTGTAACCTAAAACAAAAATTCTACCCATTATACATTGAACAGCTATACTTAAAATAAACTTCATTGAGTCCCAGCTCGCAAATTACCAGTCTAAATAGAACTTACAACAGTTTATTTTCAATGGGAATTCTTGGTTAGAAAAAAAAAATCAAAATAAGAAACAGGTAAGACTCATTTGTTCACGCAAACATTAAAAGTGAAAAAAAAACAAAACAAAACAAAAATGAATTACCTTTGGATAATGACTTGAATCTGATGTCCAGGTTGCTTCTGGTGGCGGAATGTTGCGTACTAAGAGCCGTGATTTGAACTTGAAGGATTTCTTTCTCCTTAATATAATCTTATCCAAGATCAGTGGGTTTTTTTTTAGGTTAACGATTCTCTTGACCAAGAGTTCCTTCGATCCAGACACACTTTGCCCAAGTTTAAGTAAGCACTTCTGAAGGCATTCTACGCTCCACTTCGATGGATCCTCGGAAATAACCTTCGTTTTAACTTCTCCAAGGGAAATTTCGGGCTGGCTTTCCTTTTTCGCGGTCTTTTTACTTGATTTGCTTTCCATGTTGTCGAGAAAACGCAAGTCATAAGGTCACGAAAGAAAAGCCAAAAGGCCACTTAAATTAGTGCCAGTCTCTCTCGGTTTGAAATTGGGCATATGAACATGAAACAGTACATTTGTGGCACGGCGGAAAAACCGCTGATTGGCTGAAAAATCCGTTGACTTGGAGCATGCTCAAGCGCTCGCCGCTGACAATTTGCAGCTGCAAACGAGTTTCGAAAATCTCTGAACATTTTGCAAGCGGGAGCATCGAACAGCAAGAAATATTGTGGATTTTCACCCAGTTAGAACTGCTACTTGTCACAGAGAATGCGGATTAAGCAAAATTAAGTATGTTGCAAATGTTATCCTGGTTTTGTCGCTTTCTTTGAGTGTTATTCTTTGTGTTGTGATTTCTTTTGTCCGTTGGTGTCGTGTTCATTTTGTGCCAAGCGGAAGCACGTACTTAGTTTATTTACAATACTCTTCTGCTGCAGATATTGGTGTACAGATGACTTAACACAATGAACACAGCATAATGGAAAGCTATGTTGAAAGGTAAGCCAAGTTTTCCTTCCTTTCCTTCCGTAAATGGTTGATTTTTGCAAGTGGCAACATTTTCTAGTTCGTGTGTGGCTTCGGAAACTTTTTGGCTCGATCAGTCTACATTTTAAAAGTTGAAGATTTTGTTGGCTATCATTTGAATTACCGGTCATATCTTGACTTGCCTCTGGGAATATGACCCGTTAGGTTTTTTGTCTGCCATGTTCATATAAATAAGTGACGAAAACCGTTGACACTGTACTGTAAATGAGCTTAATTTTGTAGATTTAAGGATATAAATCTTACATGCAATGAATGTTTTAAAAGCGTAGCCAACTTATGTTCAGTCCGGATATTAGCATACTATTCAAGGGGACACATTTCTTTCTACGTTTGGATATATCCTCTGGCTTGTGTTGTCTACAATTTAACAGTTCTTGCACCGGTACAAGAATCTGATATGACAGATGTACACTAAGTTTTTTGTTTTGTTGTTATTGAATGGACTAATTTCGTGGTTTTGAAAGAGTTTTTAAAAGTTATCTTGTAAAATTATTTTTTGACATGAAGGTAGACTTTTTTGGGTTTAATTAGTCTGATGATGATGAGGTTAATGAAATGTGTTTACTTATTATTTTTTTTACTGAGTGAAATCTCAAGAAGTAACAATCCTTTTGTTGTACTTCATGATTATGTTGTACTACATGATTTAAATTTCCCAGTTACAAAGCTATCAAAATGACTGAGGTATTCACACTATAGGTTGAAAGAAGTTGCGTAGTCTTCAATGCTCTACGCAGTATTGTATAATGTATGAACAGTGCAGATACTAAGTTAATGACATTTCTTCTTGCATAGCCTGTGTAGCAAGTGTTTCCGTGGGGTTTGGAAGCAAAGAAAGACCAAGGGACGGGATTTTCGGTGTTTTGTCTGCGCGGAAAATGGGGCGAGAGCCAAAAAAAAAAAAACAAAGAAGGGGGTGGGGGAGGGTAAGGAAGGAAACGCTTGCAGACAAACCCCTGGATTTTGAAAACCTCCGTTCGCCAGCGAACGGGGCTCGTGATTGGCTGGGCCAGTCCAATATTATTGACATCTGTCGATCAAAGGTATTTCAATACTGTTGAGTGCCAGACTAAAGGGGAAGACGCGTTCGAAGCTTGTTTACAAAACGCTTTAACTTTTCTCGCTGAACAAGGATTTAGTTGTCAGCTTCGACAGTACGGTAGAAATCCTGTAGTGCAATGGCGACGCATTGGTTTTTTCGAAGCCTGCAGAAGCAAGCGCGACACAATTTTCAGCTGTTCCTTTAATTTTAACATCACTTTCTTGAATGCCACATGCGCCAAGGACAAGATAATAAACCATGGGACAGAAAATTCGCACTACTGCGTAGGAAAACCTAGTGATTTCGTCTGGGTTGTTACAAAGCAACATGTTGTCGTAGGTACTCTGATATTTCATTAGAAGCATTTTTTAATGACAGCATTTAGAACCTCTGGGTACAATTCTGAATGATTTGTTATCATGTTAGCTGCAGCATGCCAGTTTTTATTACATATTTGCCTTACCAAAAATTTAGTCGTCTCGTCGCGGGGAATTCTTACGAAGACATTTTATAAACAACTTCAACTTGGAGGCCACCTAGGGGTAGATTATCTTTATTCAGATACTGGTCAAGATTATCGTTATTTTCCCTCTCAGATGTTTGAAGCTTCTCCTGCCCAAATTCCAAAGTTTTCCGAGAAGACTTTCCGTTGTTTGTTTTTGCTACAGACGATAACACTCGAACCGATTTGCGGATCTGGTGTTTCCAGCAAACGCTTCTTTACTGGAGTTGCCTTTGTGGGAGTTGACTTGCTAATTTTACCTTGTATCAATTCCTGGACGAATGAATACAGTTGAAATGGCCAAAGAACAAGATTGTTTATAATGAATACAGTGATCCAAGATTTCGAATCTTGCGAGTACAAGGAGTATAAACACGACTTGAATACTTCTCACATTTTAACTTTCTGGCAGATATGTGCTAAAACTTAGCCCTTGCAGTCCCTCCTTTTAGACGGATTGAGTAGAAATACAGCTTGATTATAAATTACCAAATTTAATTCATCGAGATTTCTCCGTTGCCACCATGCGCTCGTTGTTTCAGACATATTTTGACAAGTTAAAGTTCATTTTGGTTCAAAGTTCACTTCCGCTACAGAAGGCCGAAGATTTTATTGGTTAATTTATGACAGCCGATGATAGCACGAAATCTCAGTGCGCGCACTCAGGCATGAAAGGCCAAGTGGGCAGTTTTCAAAATCCAGGGGTTTGTCTGCAAGCGTTTCCTTCCTTCCTTCCCCTCCCCCTCCCCCCTCTTTTACTCGCTCCATTTTTTGCGCTGTAAATCTTTGCTCCCGCACCCCACAGAAACGCTTGCTACACAGGCTACTTCTTGCAATGTAATAAGTATTTAAAGGATGAAGCCCAAGTATGGCTTAATTTGTACATTTTTTTTCCTCTTTTTTTACACAGTTAGACCTCACATTTTCACAGCTCTCCTCCTCTCTTTCAATTACTTGATTCTCTGGCTGGATACAGTGTGACGTAGCCATGTACATCAACTCGAAGAGTTTTTTTCATGGATGAAATGAATGGCATCTTCCTTGGAGGGGATACTAAATGATATGTCCCCTTTATAAAAAGATTAAGGAATAAGAAAAGGGATAATTAAGGAACCAAATGCATGGAACAAGTATTTCAGGATTCCCCAGTAATTAATAAAGAAAAATGTTTGAAGACAGAAAAGTTATAGTTTAATAAACAACTTGATTGGGATTTGACTTCTTAAAAATTTTGTAGATCATAATATTTTGGTGTGGAAGTTTATGCAATATTTAACAATTATTCTTTGCAATTGAGGTGAATAGTGGCTGTTATTCACTGAGATTGACAAGTTTTTAGTATATGTACAAAGTGATCTTAACAACAGATGAAAAGGAAACCATTAAAAGATAATTTAATTGACCTCTCAATTCATGCATGGAAAGCATGCAAGCGGCATGAAGATGTGCACAATTCTTTACAGAATCTTCTAACATGGCAAGTCTAGTTAACCTGCAATAAAATCCTCGTTGATCACAATCTACCAAAATGGTCTTTTAACACTGTTCAAATCAGCAATCTAAATGAAAAGTCTGTTTGCAAAACAATTTCGTTGTTCAATCAAAATTTTCATTTTCACTTGAAATGAAAATTGAAAATTCGAAACTTTGAAGACTTTTTTGTATTTTCTGGTACAGTATCTTCTTGTATTCTCAGGGTTTCCATTTTAGAAACACTGGCGGAACATAAGTTTTCGCCAGCCATTTTGTCATTGTTTGGATCACGCATCATTCACTCGTTAGGGAGTGAATAATTATCAATTATTCCACGAGAGCGTGTTGGATATGAGATGATAGATAGCCAACAAGGCACGTAGCGCTGAGTTGGCTTTAATCTTCTCATATCCAACAGGCACGAGTGGAATAATTGTTTTATTAAAAAGGCCCCCAAAATATAGAAAGTAGACTTAAATAACGAAAAAAATGCTCAAAACCTCATGCATATGCTTTCCATATTTGTAGAGCATGGTATAATGGCTCATAACCCCTGATGGCTAAAACAATGAAAACTCTCAAATTGTATTATCCAATGATCCAGTCTTTTAATGATGCTCATTGCTGGTGTGTTTGTGTTGGATTTTATTTTTATTTCAGTTTAGTTTTCTGTATTTGGGGGGGGGGGGGGGGGGGTGTTTTTGATGAAACAATTCTAGTCACGCTTGTTTGGTCTTTTTGTTTGGGAATGGGAGAGGTTAACTTAACAGTAGTTTTTACAGGTAGTTATTTTGGAATTGCAAATCTCTAAGTTGCATTTTGATCAGATAAACATTTTGCTGAGACATCATTGCCTGATGTGATTAATTTACCAAAAAGTGAATTGTGGTGCCAGAAGATAACCATATCTGCCTTAAGGGAGGTCAAAGAAATTCTGAGGAGTGGGGGGGGGGGGGGGGGGGGAGAAATTCAAAACTTAAAATTTTGAAAAGAAAAGTATGAAGGTGAACTTGCATTTTCAGTGGGGTGTTCAGAGGAAGGGGTTTGCTCCAAATGCATGTGTTATGATAAATTATGAGCCCTTGATGCTTCACTGATGTTGATAGAGATTTGAATATCTTCTGTGTCTGCTAGTCTTATTTTCTACAGTAGTGGGTTATCAACCCATAGCCCAACACCCAACCTAGAAAGCCAGGTGATCACAATTTGTCTGGTCCCTATCCTTCAACCTACCAGAAGTACAAGACTCCAGCTGACATAGCTCATAGGGTCATGGATACAAAAACCATCCCTCCACAATCAGGTGGTGACCCCTTAGGATGGTTGGAAGTTGGGGGAGGGAGTAAACAAAATTTGGTTGCAGGGTCTACAAGGGTGTGGAATTTATCTGGAACACAATATGAAACAGTAGAATTTTGTTGCAGTGTAGGCTACTGAACCTTCTCCTTAAAAGTATCTAGGAGAGGTGGCATACGGTATTTGCTTGGAACAAGACTTAAACTTACTATTGGGTGAGGAGGGATGGTGCAGTTTTCATGTGTTTTCTCACAATGGTGCTTTTTACAAAAAGGCATGTTTTCCAATGTGGTCAGTGTAAGACGCAGACTTTGAACTGCAGGCCAGGTGTTAAAATGCTGACTATAGACTTTTTAAGTGTTACTGTGTGTTAACAGTAAACAGACCAAAATTCAAGCTAAAAGAAGTGAGAGTTAAGCATAAATAGTTGTAGGGTTAGACTGAATATCACTCGGGTTAGCTGGGAAGGATCTAGGGGGCTTTGGTTGGTTCGGTCGAACCCCCTAGATTAAGCAAAAAGAAATAAAACGTAACATGCTAACTTGGCCTCAGAATAACAGAAATACCATTTCCAATTCAAGGACCACAATTTCAAAAATTTCCAGCGTGAAAGCCACCGGTCCCCGTAGAGGGGACCGCCTTTTGGCAGTTCGTATCTCGAAATTATCCGCCCTAGGGTTAGCCTGAATATTTTCTCCAGTTAACCTGTTTAAGGTTAGCTCTCGATAAAACACGATTCAGTTATAATGATGTCTGCAGTATGTATTTCCCCCTTACTCTGCAGTCTGCAGTGTACAGTATGCGTTTTACACTGACTGAATTTCGATGTAACTACAAGCCTTCACATAAACGAATGTACAAACCAGTATAAAGTGGAACAAGAACCCCTTTTGGCGGATTTCTTTTTTCGTTAACACAACGGAGAAATGTTTGCAATAACGAAGCCCGCAGCTGCGGGGAAAGCTGCAAGAATCGTAGTAAGTGCGAAGTAGCGTAAGCCATAATATCAAACACAGGCTAACATAAACAAAGAGCAATTTATTTTATCCTTCAAGCTGTATTACATATACAATACAACTTTCTACAATGCACTACTAAACCTCTGTAAGCTTACTACAAGTTTTCAGCTCATGCCAGTACATGGCATCTGCTGAAGCGGCAAAATAAGGCACGAATGAACAACACAAGCGAAAAGCACAACAAAATTAGGCATTAGTGTGTACCCGGGTGTGTACTACTTACGAATTCGTCCTCCACTTTTCTTTCTTCAGGTAACGATACAAAAGTCCATGAACAAACAGCATTTAAAAATTTTCATCAGCACGAAAAAAAAGTCATATTTTATATGTCCCGTAAAATTAAACAAGCTACAAGAAATTGCGGTTCAAAACCTTAAAGAACTTGACACGACCTTAAGAAAAGGAAAAACGGCACCTCGGGTGAATTTGGAAAAGCTGAAAGTTTCCTTTCGGAAGAGCTGTCTTTATCGCCTGAGAAAACTGACAACACCGTTTCGATCCTCTCGATCACAGTCAAAACATCAGCACGGATCATTACCCAAAGTAGCCCAGTTGTTTATAACTGCCTTGAGCGAGCTAGATGTTGCCAAAAGCCATGACAATGACGTGTTCGTTTTTGATTCGTCGTCCGCCATTTTGAAAATGGAAAGGCGGGAAGACGAACCGAAATCTACTGCGCATGAGCAGCGGTTTTTCCGCCGTGCTTACATTTGTATGTTAAGCAGTGAGAAGGTATTGTTGAGGCTGCTAAGGGGCGGAAGACTCCTGAAATCATCCACCAAAAAGTGACGTCATATCCGGTTTAAACTGTGCCGCCCAGCTCGTTTCACAACGCGAGAAAATGGCGTTTCGATTGGGGAAGATTTCCCTCTATTTGCAAACCATCAGGTTCGTGTCCTTTCTTACTGAGGATAGAAAGATGTTACAAGCACATTTCTTCGACTTTTTAAGCAAAACGTTCGGCCAAAGAGAACAGTTTAGTATTGTTTTGAAGGAAAATAACGGAGAGCCTTCTGTCATCGAATGGCCGATTTTAAACATTTGCAAAACTTGTGTTGTTCCAACTTTTGGTTCTTATTGTTCGTGATTCGGTGATAACACTAAGTGCAATAGCCTATAATGTTGGAAACAACCTGGATGAAGTATTGCTGGCCACAGTTTGCACTGCGTACAACGGGAACATGTTTAACAGAAGCCGTTTTTTTCTAAAAGTGAACACAGTTGAAGCTCTGTATCCACGTGAGTGTGGTGGAAAATCGTACACTCAAGGTTAGTATCCTATTTCCTTATCTCTTGTTGAATACTTTTCTTTCTCTGTAAGAAATAATCTATGTTGAGAGCTAGAGTTCATTGTAAATGCGTGCTTTGGGGATATCAGATTTCCCCGAAAAGATCAACAAAGAGGTGAAGCAGTCCAGATGAGACTTTCCTTCAGTCATCCAGTGGTTAATTGTATATTCCTCTGTATTGTCGGAACTGCAATGCCGACCTGGGGATCAACTTCTTTGGGCAGTTCAAAAAGAGGGAATTGGCCTGTTAAGGGTTAGCTCCCAATGGAATAGTATGGTATATCCTTACCTCTTAACTTTACCCCCGCTTTTGACAGGTACCCACTTCTACTGTGACCCGGAGAGGGGTGGAGGTACTCCCTTATATGCACAATATAGGTATGTGTGGCCCCAAAGGGTATGGTTTTTCAGCCATTTTGGTCATAAATAGGGCATCGATTTTGGCCACTTTGGTCTTAAATAGGGTATGGGTTTTGTACTCTAGTCTTGAATTGGGTAATGTTGTTTGGAAGAAGCTACTTTTTCATCATTATTGACACGACCATAAACAAAAGGCCTTCAAAAAATATGTTTAGGGCAACTGTGTCAGTGGCAACGGTTGCAAATAGGTTGTCAAATTTTTGGTCTGGTCATAAATAGGCTAGGGAAAATCGCAGATTTTGGTGATCAATAGAGTAAGGGTTTTGGGAAGCGGGCTGCACACCCCCACCAAATTTTTCTGGGAGTACACCCCCCCCCACTCCCAGGTACTGTAAAGTGGTTCATAAATAAATGCTGGACTGAATTCAAATTTTATCTTGTAATAAGCTTTAACCTGTATACTATTATCTATTAATAATAAAATAGAGAACATCTTCTCTCTTTTTATTCAACAATAATTGGACTATGAGGTGAAGAATTCTTTGAGGTGATAGTTTGAGGCTGTATCAACCTTATTATCACCTGATGGGAATCTTGAGCTTGCAATCCAATAATATTGTTAAGTAGAATTGTATGATTTACCATTGTTTCTCTATCAAACTTCATACTTGGGTGTAATCGTACAATCTGAAATTCTCATACTTGTAGGACTTCATAATTAGTTAATTCAACTATTTTGAGATTTTGAAGTCATGTTCTATATCAAATTAACTCAATAAGAGATTCTGTGCAAACACAGGCCACCGGTGGTTGTCTACACAGTTTTTTTTAGTTCTTCCAAAGATCTGTTTACAACACCTCATCCTCTGTTAATCTGGTGGGGATACAATGTAGCTCTATAGCAACAGGACGTTTGCTCATTATTTGATCAATGTTTAAATGGCATCTACCTTCCATCTCAAAGAAAAAATGAAAAATGGCTATCTCATATGCATGCATCAAATAATTCACAAAGGTCAGTTGTGATTGCTCCATTGTAGGTGGGCTGAAAATTCTAGCTTGGTTTGATCTTAAAGTGATTGTTTACCATTAATTTCCCCATGCATTCGGCTGAATTTGACCCTGCATGATTATTCAATTATTGATTATTGAATAATCAAATGTGCATATATCCCTCTGTTTGAGTTTCCCTCAATCATTCAATTACAGTATTTTGGTGAGTTAATTTTCTCTTCTTTGAAAATTGATATTTCTGCTTGAAATTTTAAATCTAGGCATCACGTGACACTCGTCATGCCAAGGGTTGCCCTGGTTAGCCAAGCCATAGTGTTTAAATAAAGAAAAGTTGTCCTGCCTGCCAGGGTACCAAGGCATGACACGAGCCAACGCGAGACAACTCACCCACCCCTGTTGTCTTGCTGGCGAGATGGGTACTTGATCCTAATTAATGTAAATGGCTGATTGAATTTTTCAAAGAAATAAGTGAAAAGTTAGCTTGGCCAGGGTAACTCAAGAGAAGGGTTGCTTGGGTACCCAGGACCATATAAATGGGCCCTAAGGGCCATTCTATTTTATTTCCACACTCTCTCTTCCTCTGTTAACAAGAGCTTTAGAAAGGGCTACGAAACTGTTATTTCTGCACTTTTATCTTTTCTGGTAGGTGGTAAATTTTGACTTGTTTTGTGAGTGTGGCTTGAGGGAGGAGGAGTGTGGCAGGAGGGGGGGTGGGTTGGATAGAAAATGGAATATCTCTTGTCAGCTCTGGGTCCAAGTTGTGTGTTGTCTAACTGATTATGCAAACTATACTTCCAAAATCTTTTATTTATGAGTAGGTGTTTGAGAGGATCATATTATATGATGAAATTTGCAGATGTCCTCCATAATATGAGCTTAACAGTTTTGTTACCATGGCAACATACTAGGTTTCAACCTTCTCTGATATGAGCTTTTCTGGCCACCTTTCGCTTTCTATTTTGATATTTGCCAATGATGTTTCATCTGCATGATGATCCAGCAAGCATATTAATATGTAAGGTCGAAGTTGTGGCCTCAGGTTAGAGGGGACTGGAAAAGAGTGAGTTGCCATGGGAAAATACAGGCTGTATATAATTTTAATAGCCATAGGTGTGCTTCCAGTAGAACTATAAGCCTACCATCTTGATGTAATATTGGGTTGAGTTTATGACATCATCCGTCACCTCATTTGCATATGTTACACATTTTTTAAATTTAAATATCTTTAGAACTGATGCAGATATTTGCAAAAGGTTAACAGCATTTTTAATCTTTTGTGGAATTCTATGTGATACACTTACAAATTCTGACTCAAGGGGTAAAAGTTTAATGAGAGAAGCACGCTAAAGCATTGAGTTGTATTTATGCTGTTGGCAAAATTATACTGTAAGGCATTGAAGAGAATTTTGGAGGGGAATTTGGTGTGGTTATTGAATTGACAGAGGTTAGTTTTGTTATTGCTGTTGTCATTATCTTCTATATTTTTTAGGCAGAGTGGTTGTTGGCAAAAGCAAAACTGGCAATGTCCTCACTGACCTGTGTTTAGATGTTTTTAGGTTTTTGTCTCTGACAATGAAGTTCAATTTAAGTAGTTACACTGTCTTTACAATAGAACATATGGATATTAATAGTATAGTTATTTTACCAAAATTACAGTAATTTTATGGCTCAATTTCTACCTCTGCTTTACCTTGTTTACACCATTTTATTTTTTTAAACCAATTTAATTTAATCAAAGGGGAAGGGGGAATCTGATAGCAATAATAAATTAGACCAACAAAATTAATATAAATAAATTTGCTATGATTGCTCTAATGGCCTAGTGGAGATGAGGTGGACCAAAAGGTCAGAGATCTGATGTTTGAATCTAGATCTGTCTGTACAAAATAAAAAAAAAGATTGTATTGTAATATGGGAGTATTATGGTAAGTTATGTTGGGGGGTTGATATGGGATCCTGGCTGTACTGTTGTAGGGTAGGAATAGGGACTGATGGGGTGGGTGGTGTGGAACCACTCTGAAAGTGAAAACAAACTGGTTTGAAGAATTTACAGCAGAGGTAAAAATTATACATTACATCTTGCTTTTCATAGGTGGTAAATGAGCAAATACCCACAAGAGAAATACAAACAAGAGAAGCACTCTATTTCTCTTCTTAATCAGTGTTCTTCTGAATTCCTCTTGTTAGACTAAATTATTTTTTCTGTTGAGATAACATTTTTACACTGGACTTTTCCTCTGAAACCCTTGCTAACAAAATAATCATTACTAACAAAAATCATACTTTTTACGATAACTGTAGAAATTGTTGTGCACTCATTAGCTAATTTTCGTCGTCAAAAAGGGGACCTGTAGGCACATAAATTTATAATTTAAGAAGTGTGTCAATGAGCGAGAGCGTACAATTTGGCAATGAATTTGTTATTTTACAAAAAACAAATTGATGTCAATTTTTCCTGTGTTTTAGGATGAGTGTATGAGTGTATGCTATCACCCCGAGGATCCACAATGACTGTGACAACATTATGGCAAAATTCATGATCAATAATGTTCAAGACAGATGCATGAAAAACTGACATCAATTTGTTAAACTGAAAAAGATCCGGTTGTTGGTCTTTTTGTGACTGATGGAAGTCTCTAAAAGTTCTCAGTTGTTGTTTAATTTTAGTGACTGTCATTTATGTTTGTATTTTCTTAGGTGGTTACCTCCTGGCATATACACCCCACACTGGCATACAATTCCTTGATTTAGATGATGCTGAACCTGCTTTTCCTATCTTTAACATACGTGTAAGAATGTCAGTGCACCTGTCCAAGTGTGATTTTTTTTTTACTGATAATGCAAATTGTAATAAAGATACAAAGCCACTCAGGTGTGATTTCTTCCTTGACAGTGAAGTGCAACCTAAACAAAAGTTGCATTCTGTAAGAGGTTTACAAAAATCATAAAATATAGGAGTTCCTCTGAAAAATAGTTTGTTGTTTTTTTTCTGTTCATTCTTTTCGTGGAACATTTATATTTTCCTAATAAGCAGTTGCTTTGCAACACATTTTAAGATGATCAGGGTTCGTACCCTTTTTCAGAAACAAATTTCCAGGACTTTTCCAGGACTTTTCCAGGACTCAGATTGATTTTTCCCAGACTCTAAAATTCACATTAACCCTTTCACTCCCAAGATCTTAATGTTAATTCTCCTTACTGTCTACCATACATTTCATAGTTTTTTACTTGAGTTTAACAGATTTCCAGAACTTTCCAGGACCAGTAGCCCTTTTCCAGGACTTTCCAGTCCTGGAAAATGCCAGAATAAAATTCCAGGACTTTCCAGGTTTTCCAGGACCCATACAAACCCTGGATGATAAATAGCCATAAAAATGACATTTTTATCTCTGAGATCATTTTCAAGATTAAAGAAAGTTATTTTTATTTATATATTTTCTTTCCTTTGGGGGAGGGACTTTTTGAGAATTTCCCTAAAAATATCACAAGGTACAAAGGAAGGGGGAAAAATAAAAGTTATGTTTTCATTATCAGATTGAGTCTCTCTATGAAGCTGCAAATTTGGTTATTATTTTATACTGTTGTGGATAACGTTAGGCCCATTTTAATTCAAAATACAAATGGGAACTTACATTGATAATCACATAATCCCTAGGCATTGATTTGTTTTTTAATTGCTTTTCTCCAGAAAACAATTTAAACATCTATGTTACACAAACAGGGTGGGAGGGGGGGGGGGGTGATATTCTACATAGTTTTAAATGGGGAAGCTCCATCTCAAGGTCTAACCCCTTACATGTAATACTGTATCCTTTTTCTAAACCCTTAGAAAGAAGTTTTAAAATATCTTTTTGAACAATATATCAGAATCCCCTCATTCTGGCTCAGGAGAGCAAATGAGGGATTATCAACAACATTTTAAAACCAGAAGAAGGGAAATCCCTAAAAGAGAGATTTCTGTACCCTTTCATACACCTGAATTCAACTTGTCAGAAATCCCTTACCCTTTAATAGTTATATCTGAAGCCTGAAAACTTTTGGGCAGAGCTTCCCCATATATGTCATTACATGGAGTCCTCCCACATACACAATTCAGGAACTCTTCACAAGTAGTGATGAAGCTGGCTTCAAGACTGGTCTGATCAGGCAGCTTCTTCAGTTTTTGAGTGCAAACTTGTTGCTCTCAGTCAACTTCCAGTATGGAACCTTTTCTTTTCTGGTCTGGTCCAAGTTCACAGACACTACTAGCTAGTAATCGCTTTCACAACACTAACACTAACAATGTCACTTGCAGTTTGGTTGTTCAGTTCCACTGCACCATGTTTCATGGTCACTTGTCATTGTCAGACATGAGTTCATAATAGCTTGTAACATTCACTAGCCTGGCAGTGTCATTGTTGCTATTACCTGTTCCCAGACTTCCTTTTATTATGGCTGGGTGTTGGGGCATGATATTTCATTACTGTTTGCAAACAGTTTGTTAAGATCGCACATTGAAAAAGTGATGAATTAAAATAATTGAACTCTATGAGAGAGAATTGTCAGAATTGCTAGGTGCTCTCATTCCCTGTGTGTGGGTCTATTCTTATAGCAGTTTACAGTGTGATACGATTAACACCTCTACATTACTGTCAAGTGTTTGTCAACGTAAATTTGAAAAAATGGGCTTCTGTTAAATAGGTTCTCCCTCGTCTAGAAAACTGACATTTCGCTTTTCTCTTAGTGTAATGCCTACCTAAGAGAATAGGATATTTGAACTGAGCGTAACTTACCTAGAACTCATTATTTCCACGCAAACGATGACTCCTGTGGAATTCAGCGAAGAAGAAACGACGACATTTCGTAAAAACACACGCCTTCAAAACAGCGTGGTTTTGAATAAATAATCGTTCTGCTCCTCAAACAAACGATATGACAATGAAGACGATAAAATTTTGTTTATCGTGACCAAATAAAACGTTAAAAATATCCCGCCGGTTAAGAAATATTGCCATTTTACTTACTGAGAGAACGATTATGTCGCATTCAAATTTGATTTTGCCGCTCAGCCCGCTTTTTTACCGGATGTGACGTCACTTTTTGGCGGATGATCCAAACACAAAAAAAGTGCCAGGCGTCGCAGAGTGTTCTCCCCCGCCCCTGGACAACCCCAATACTAGAAATGGCGCGCGCTTACGGTCTCCGTCCCCGAGTATGGCTCCTGATACGAGATATGTTTGCGCGACACGTCAGTGTAACATAAATAGCGAGGGATAACTGTTTCATGTCTTCTATGCGAAGGCAAGCAGGCCAGTTTCATCACGACAAGGCAACGAATTGGATCGGATCTACGGTATTTCTTTATGGTATTTCTCTGCTGGTTTGCTGGCTTTCTTGTGAGTGATACACCTGAAGGTCGGATACAATGATAGTATTTTTTTCTGCCACGGACGTAAGGAGTGTATTCATAAACAGCCCATCATACTTTGCCTCTCCCCTTCAGACTCTGTATTATTATTATCATCATCATCATCATCATCATCATCATCATCATCATCATTATTATTATTATTATTATTATTATTCCGAGGTGCATGTTGTGGGTTTTCTCTAACATTTTGAGCTAGAGAGGCCATCGAAATTGCGAAATTAATCGCTGAGTATCGCTTTGAAGAGCTCACGAACGCCGTTGTTCCATACATCGCTCTCAAAGAAGTAGCCCATGCAATGGCTTGTTTGTCTGAATCGCACCGGGCGGTTAAAATGTCGTGACGTCATTTGTGCGGAGGCTCGATTACCACCCGCTCTTCAAGTAAGGAGCCCGCGAGAGAGACCAGCAGAGCCTATAACGGAAATAAGAGAGTTTCTTTTAGTCTTCTTCTAATATTATTTCTTGGAGGGCATCCTAAAATATACTTTGACAGCTAAAAATAGTTGCGTTTCGTCATGGATACCCAAGTGAGACCAGAATCCTTCAGTTATACCCCTAACCGAGACAACGAGCGCATCTAGTCCCAGACCTTTTCATGCGGTCGTTCCCTGCTCCTCGGGACCAGGCCTTCAAAGATCTCTGACCTCTGATATTAATTTGTAAGAACCTATTTACTTTAATTTGAACTACACTTGTAAGACGAGTGCTTGACCCTGTGGGTTGTTAACACTATCTTGTCGGCATATGGTCCTAGAAGAGATAGTACAGAATAGACTACCTCATGGTCTCAATTGTAGCCTTTATTTGTCTTATTTGGTTTGCCATGCAAAGCTCCCATGAGAACACAAGCCAGATAAAGGTTGCAAAGGAGACTTGGAGTCAAATGCTTTAGTCAATAAGTTTACACCCTCGAATAACTCCAATAAAATCTCGAACTACGAGTGAAAAAACAAGAATACTACTAGACATTTTCAACAATTTCCAGAATTTTAATCGCAATAAGAACAATTTTCTTCACGATAACAAATAAACATTTGTCGGAAATTTACAATCAAATTACTCTTGTCTCATATTATATTTTATTATTCTAATATTAAGCAAATCAATTATAAGCTCACCCTGTTTTATCATCCATCCCTTTACGACTATAGTAGGAAGGTGGGCTCTAGCTAGGAATAAGACTATATTCCTCTGTCCGTTACATGCTCAGTGGCAAAAAAAGAGACTGATTAAGATTTCATGTACTTTGAGTTTCAATCGAAGTTATTTACTAAGACAGTTTTCTACATTGCGCTTTATTTTGTATGCCCTAATTTCTGGACAGTCTTCAGTAAGAGTTCTTGTGAGATCAAACAAACATGTTCAGTTACCCAGCATAAATCAACGGGCAAAAATTGACATATATATGTCTTAATTGTCCTCACTAATCTGTTCAGCATTGTCCAGAAGAGGTTCCCTCAGTTGGTGTATGATCCATCGATGAGAACGAAACTGCCACCAGGTGCAATAACATTTTTTGACTAGAAATACCACGAGCCTTGCGAGCTGGGACAAAATGGCAAAAGTGACCAACAGACACACCAATGCTGGGGCAAATGTTAAGGTGCACACCTCAAACCATTCCAGGGTTTCCAAATAAGGTATGTCTGGGCCATCAAGAGCGACACCATATGAGATGAAGGTTGCTTTTACCAAATTGATCACGGCAATGATAGACAAAGCAGCGAGGGACAGTGTTTCAGCTTTGTTGGCCAGTGGATCACGATATGGATTCTTTATAACATGATGAATGGTCATCAGGAAGCATGCGCTGACCATGCAGACCATACGCAACATCAAGTTTGCTATGAACGCTTGGCAAGCAAGGAGAACAAATCTTCGAGCAATCAGCACACTCTCCCAGTTGAGTGTTCCTTTATCATCAACCTGTGGTTCACGGAAAGGACCGTGAAGTATTTCCAAAACATCTTTGTTGACAACTTGTGCATTCGTGGAATCTCCATTTCTTCTATTCAAAATTGCTTTAACAAACCATTAGATAAGAAATGGCAATGGAATCACGCACGCAGCAAGAAACTCAGTTGCAGTAACAGAAGCCCTGTAGAGCTTGGACGATCCCCAGTAAAGAACAACGATGAAAGGAACCACAAAAACTATGATATAGGCCAGAAGGAGATACTGCCACCACTGCATGCATGGGACATTTGCATCAATGAAAAGCCGCTTTCCAGGTCCAATCGAAACACAGTGCATTAGCGTAAGAGACGTTTCTGCCAGTCGTTCGTATCCCAGTAGCAATACTTCCATGATAACCGCCATGTAATGGGTGAGGGTTGGTTTCTCTTTTCTTCTTATCATGTTTATCACAGAATGGACGCCATAAATGATGGCAACTTCACACATTGCCAAGAACACAGTACCAGAGAGTAACAACTGCTTTGTTACGGCAGTTAACCCTACAAAAGGGCATCCTATTCCTTTGTTGAGGGTCCGAACCTGGAAATTAAAAGCAGCAATCAAGAAGTACATAAACGGTATCTTCTGAAAGCATTCTTCTATAGATCCGACCATCAGGAGCTCAGCAACTTGGTAGAAATAAAAGGTAATTTTTATATATCCACTGTCTAAATGCTCTGGCGGATCCTCAACGACGCGCAAGTCATCTCTTGACTGATTCTCTACCCTTCTGTTAAACCATAAGATCTGGGTTCCAAGGAAACTTAGGATTGGAGGCTTTATTAAAAGATAAAGTACCAATGCAACTGTTAGCAATATTGTTAGGATCCACACAGTATATTTGTTGCATTTTGCAGATTTTCGGCACTCAGCTGAGAAGAGAGTTTCGCTGAATCCTTCCGCACATTGTCCACAGAGGGTGCCATTTCTGTTGCCGTGACAACTGTTGTAATGGTCCGAATCTTTAGAAGGGCAGTAATGTTCTGGACAGGCAATAAATTGCAGCGCTGGTGGAAGGTTTGAATCTTGGTAGCCCCAGAAGTTTGGTTTCGCAGCTATGTTACTTTGAATACATTTGGCTCCAAACGGACATGGCAGACACTCAACAGCAGCAGCTACAACTAAACCTCGTGATGTGCCTTTTTGGAGGCTGTAATAACCAGCGGGGCAGGATGTGCAAGAATATTTCAGAACTGTGACATTCAATCGACATAAGCTGCAGTTTTTCTCCGTGTATATGATGTGTGTTGCATTTTCTAATAGAAGCTGTTGTCCTTCGCTGCACTGCAACTTCGATGTTTTGTCCATGCCGACGTAGCCTCCACTGGATAGATCAAGCACGGGAATTGGAAAGGAATTTCTGTCTGAATCCATCGAGATCATAGATGTATTTCTAAAATTTAAAGGACCTCCGCTTTCGGAATATAGGAAGGTGGGTTTATTGAAAGTAGGGAGTTTAGAAATTGTCATTTTGTTTTGCGTTTTGGTGAATGAGCAATCATTAAAATCTACTCGCCCAGTTCCATAGGCGGAATAGATATGTCCAGTTCGAATGCCAAAGTTGTTGCGAAAGGTGCATCTTCGAAATTTCGTGAAGCCGTTACTGACGTAAACTGCTCCAGAATCCAACCCTACATTTTCCTCAAAGATGCTATCTTCAAATACCACACGACTGTCGTATGTCCATGATGGGTGAATATTGTTGGTGGAATCTGAGAGAATACAACCCAAAATCCGTGGTTTGTCTGGGTTTGTTAAAATTGAAATAGCTCCAGTAGCAGGCTCGTAAGAAAACCCACTCCTGTCTCTGTGTGACCACTTATATCGATGGGCATTGATGCAGTTACGAAATATCGTACGTCTGATTGTCACGTTTTTCTCTCCATCGAAGAAAAGAACCAAATAACTCGAAGGTCTGGAGTGGAATGTATTGTTATCAAGCTCGATGACGGCCCTTGAAGAAATGTTGTGTTTAAGTGGTGGAATAAGGAGACCAAAGGCATAGGTTTCACCACTGTTTTGCACTGTTTCATTACTACTGCTGGTAAAAAGAGTATTTTTGATGAGCACTTTGGCAAATGTTGGATCATAGATTTGCAACTGTACATCAAACACATTATTTATAAAAGTGCAATTATCAATGGAGATATCGACTAGAAATGAGGTATTTTCAGGAGATTTTGATACTCCGTGAAATGCCCAACGAAACGCGATCAATGTGACGTTAACCAGTCTAATGCGGTATTTGGGACTTAAAAACAGGGCTTCCTTGTTCTTTACAATTGCATTGTTTATTAAAAAACTGTCTGCAATCGTTACGATCCCTGCATTACCGTTCTCAGCAAATACCTTGATAATGAACCCTGTCCTCGATGATAGAGCTGCGTGTTTAAAACTGCATTTGGAAACAGCTATATTACTTTCACCTCCAGTGTTAAACACATGTAAAGCACCGTCGCGTGTCGTTCGTGTTTTCTTATAATTATGAAACTTGGACTCTTCTGCTGTAACGTTTCCACTTTTTAGCAAAACATGGACAGCTGTGCAGTTGGAATATGTACCGTTCCATTGCTCAATGGTAACATTTCGAAGGTTCAAATTTAGTCTCTGCGGACTTGATTGATTATGATATCCACGCCAGAAGGGTTTTCCAATTGTTACTGCACATCCGTACTTCTTTGCTCCACAATTGGCGAATATAACGTTAGTAAGGTTGACGTCTAAAAAACCATCAGGGCTATCCACAAAGAGGGATCCGCCGCCGTCAGCTTCGTTATCCTTAAACGTAGAGTTTAAAATTCTTAACGAAGCACGGATTTTAGCCTCAATAGATATGCACGAGCCGGCTGTTTCCAATGTAGACTGGTTTTGGAAATAGGCGTCCTGAATATCTACATCTGCTTCGTCAGACTGAGTTTTAATGCACTGGACGGACGGATAGTTACGGCACTTCAGGTTAACGAACTTTGCTCGAGTTTTTCTCGCACGTGAGAAGTACAAACTGTGCACAGCACGTTTTGATTTCTTATCCAATGAGTTTTTCCGGGAAGGTAACTTGTTAAAGCTTAGCTCAAGATCTTTGTATGTCTCATTTGTAATAGCTGTTGAAACGTTGAGATGTACGAAAGGACCCTGGTTTTTAGCGCACTTGACCTTCTCACAGAAAACGTGAACATCTACTTGTTTGAAAGTTTTGTGATCGCTTGATGCTATCTTCATAACTCCTCTTTCAGATCTCCGTACGCGATAAAGTCCATTTTGTTTGAAATGTGTACCACTGATATTAATAGAAATCATGCGGCTTTTGTTTGCGATATAATCCAGTAAAAGGAGTTTGATACATTGCGAATTATTGTGAAAGAATGAAAATCCTTCAATATCCAGCCGGAAAGTTATGATGTCGTGTATGTGAATGCTCAAAGCTCTAGGGGTGTTATGAAAAGAACAGTTGATGATTTTAACCTGATGCCAGTCTTCAAAGGTAAGAGGTGTTGTCCAAAAAGCGATCCCTGACAACTCAAGCCTTAATGTCTGCTGTTCACCATTTGTCTTCTGGAAATGAAATCCCTCCACACAGAAGACATTAGGGGTCGAGTAGAAGGCTTTCATAGTCAGATTCTTGTTAATAATGATACCAGAACTATCCGGAAGACTGCTTGAACAGTTGTATGGACGGTGGACGGTTCCTTTTCCGTCAAGGTAGATTTGTCCGCCTGCGTCGACCCGGTAAACAGCTTGAGCAATCGAACGACATGGTTGACTCTGAGAGTCGCAACTTTTGGAGTCGTTTCCATAAAGTGATACATAAACGCTCTTGAGTTTGACATCTTTTGCGTCTGAGATTTGGCAATTTTGAAAGAAAATAAGGATGCAAAATTAGTCACAACTGACTGGTCAGAGTCTCAGCTAGTGCATGGGGTTGTAATTTCTTAGCTTTCTCTCAGTTTCAATAAATAAGACAAATACAACAAAGGCATCTTGGTATTCTTTGTAAGGACATGTCATTGATTTGGTATCCCATTATATTTTCACGTCAGTATCATTACGTCGGAGGATAGATCACCCACCACTGCAATTTTGGAGGAAACAGTGCTTAAGTAATTGGATGGCGTAAAAGCAAAAAAGCGTTTCCGTGCGTGTTGGATTTTTACACGCAGGATGTTCTATGGTCACGGCCGTTGTTTTGAGTGGAGGACAGACACGCCAAAAACAAAGTTAATTATTTTATGGAAGGTCAACGAGCGAAGCAGAAACTTAATGGAAACCTACAGAAACGGAGGCCCGAATAAAAGCTTTCTAACACATTTATAGCTGTCTACTAAACACGGAAAATTCTGAACCAGGCGTTTTGAATATGTCAGAACTTTGATATTACGCCAATTAAAAACTAAACTTGCAACACTGTATTACGGTAACTTCTAGTTGGTGCATTTATATCGCAAACCCTGTCTTTCTTGCTGTTTGCCCCAATCTCAAAATCGCGGCAGCAACTTCGTCAGTCATAGGGTTATGCACTTTCACAAGGATTTTCAAAACGATGAGCTCTTTTCCGGGTGTTTTATTTGATCTGGCATGGATGTTGATTCTGGTTTGTTGTCCAAACTTGTCTCAGTGTCGCTAACACCTAGTTGACTTCAGAGAACGGGCTTGGCGTGTCTACTGAGTTTTCTACTTACTTATCCACCGTATCGAATGAGATTGATTAAAGGCCATAGTGCAAATTTATGATTTAGCCTTTTTCGACATATTTGGGGGGCATTTGGGGTAATGCTATTTCTTGCTAGCGAGAAAGTGAAACTCCACCGTAGAGTGTGCGACTACCGGGATGTACTGACCCAAAACTCTTATCTTCAACCGGCCACTTTCGCTTTTAACGAAAGTTTAATAGACTTAACTTTATTCGTTAAATCCCAGGCCAGTGACGGATTGCTTTCGCTGAGTAAACTAATAAACTGAGTAAACTTCGCTTGGAGGAAACATGGAAAGGAGGGAAGCTTGGGACTACTGCCGATTCGTTGAAAATTTCGCTTTCAACATTAATAACATGAAAAAGTAAAGAAGTATTTTAAAAGTTCCATCTTGTCTTAGCTTTGATTTTGTAGTGACAGCACGAAAGCGTGTGAAATAACTAAGATTGATTGGGTCTAAGAATACTGTGTGTTGACATATAGACACGGTACATGTTCAATTGCTTCACCTTTGGAAAGTATAGACGCATATATTAAAATAGGTGCTTTGATGTAGTCCTCTTTTGAATTCTTACATTATAGAGACGTTTTCAATTGACTGTCGTAAAACCAAAACCAAACCAATTACTTACCAATTAGACTACTCAAACAGTCTCTAACGGTAATGAAACCTAAACCTAACACAGAGCGATTGCCTGATCATAGTATACTTTCGAGAATCAATTGAAAACCACTCTATAGGAGGTTTTGTTATGAATTTGTTTTTAAGAGTAATATTACAAGATCAGAGCGGTATATCTTAAATATTTAAAAAATCAAAATCAAAAACAAAAAATAGCCAGTCGATCACTGGTATATTTTGCGCTGAAATGCTATCTGTTAACATCCTTCCCCATGACTAAGGAAGCTAGTGTTGTTTCGGTTTTTTATTGTAAACAAAATTATACCTGCATGATCCAGTACATCAGAGACACGGGAATTGAAATATTACGAAAACTTCAAAATTTGGATAAAACATTATTGTACCGACAGAATTAGAACTTGTAACACCATTCTAGGTTATTGTTTTATAAACCACACCTAGAGAGGAGCTGATCACGTTAAAAATCGTAAATACGTCTCTTAGTACTGGGACATAACCACCTGACAACAATGTTCCAACGTTGCTGCCTTAAAGAAAGTTTTCAGCCAAAGTAATTGTAGGATACCTACATTGTACGCTGTTATACAATAAATATTTTAATTACCTGATTTGCTGCTTGACAGCATCAAACCGAGAAGAAGCACAATGCAGGTCCACCAACACGCCATCGTCAAATGCTCCAAGGAACGCGGAGCAATCAGTTCGAATGTTTTCCTGTTTATGTCGTTACATTAAACTTGTCTTCTTCTGTGGTTAGAGTTAGGAAACCTTGCGGAGATGAAAGAGCTATCGCACTCTTTCAAGGGGATGAGCAATCAGTCTAAATAATTGAAATAATGATATTCATAAGCTCGGAAGAAATTTCTTAAACAATCCCTATTCAGTAAATATTGTCATCAGTACTTTATTCTATATAAGGCTGGCGAGACATCACTGAATGTTTGGTTTTGCCGAATCTTTCAGTTTCAATGCAAAATTTTGGCTTTGGGCCAGGCAGCTTGGCAGGAGGTTGGCTATACATAGAACGTTCGCCGATGACAAAAGTCTTGGTTATAGGTATAGGTCTTAACAGGTTTCTAAAGTAAACATGTGCTTTTGGTTAAGAAATCAATAGCAATAGCCAGTTGAACAGCTAGTTCTTTGCAGTATAGTAAAGTTTCCGTTTCTCTAAATCGTGACATGCTAATGAAAGTAAAATAAGAGATCAACATCAGGTTAATAACCATGACGAAGTGTTTACTCAGTAAATAGAATCACTGATGTAATTTGGAAATTTGAAAGCTCTCCTTGCGGCAACTCTCGTAAGCGACCAGTTCTAGTTACAACCACCTTTGTGAAACCTGTTTGAACTGTGACTTTGCAGTGAAGTGACAGTGACCACTTTCGGGATTACCTAACTAGACTTTTCCTTTGTTTTTAACTCTTGTTAGCGGCCACTCAGAATCTTTTAAGTTTACATATAAATCAAAACTTTAATGAAACTGCACATTGCGCTAATGGTTACTTAGGCCTTACGATTAAACGTAAAGTTTAGCCGTGTCTATATCAGATATAAAGACACTCATTAAACATTAGTTTCTTCTGTGAATTATTAATGAGTTTCTCAAGTTCCCGTAAGCGACCATCCTCCATTGTTTTACCACGTGGTTACTTGCGAGAGCTCAGTCTTGTAAGCGACCACTTCTAGTTACGACCACTTTTTCGAATTTCCGAGGTGGTCGCTTACGAGAGCTTCGACTGTATGTATTAAAATAGACATTGACACGCAAGCACGTGTTATCTAGAGATTAGAATATTCCATGACTTTTCTAGATTCAAGCTTCTTTACGGTTTGGTAGGCGGCCTAATTCGAAATGAAGAAAATAATAAATATATTAGTATCATGTCACCGGGCGAATGAAACGCTTTTAGACTTGATAATGTAGATAAAATGGCATGTGACAAATTCGAAACAGAAAAATGAAGTTTCGAACGTTACACCTTCGGTTAAGGAAAATATGATACAATTCGTTGAAAAGTGAACTATTCTTTAACAATTATATATTGTGTATGAGTGCTGCTTGAGGCCCTGTTTGCCATGTCTCTTAAATATGATGTCGTTCGATCTGCAATGTCATAGGCCCTCCGGCGATGTCAATCTTCTTGAGGGCCACGGGGTTGTTCGAAAGCCGGTTAGCGCTAACCTAGGATTAAAAGTTAACCGAAGTACTAATTTTTCTTGTACAAAAATATTTTTTATTGCTAGCTTATATCTTCTGAAGTTTGAGACTATTCAAACTCAGAAATAAAGGAGAAACAATATTAACAAGAACTCTCACCGAAAAGTTACAAAACAAAATTCTCTCTATTCTTGGGTTAGCTAAGTCGGGCTTGAACAAACAGGGCCATAATCTTGCATAAATCTGAGATTAAAACTCTGGGCTCGTGTACATCGCGATAACACTCCTTAATAGCTTTAGAGCACTAGTGCAGTAAACTTTAACAAAACTAGGTCATGTTTATAGGTTTTTGATTGATGGACATGCTTCGGCTGTTTGACAGTTCATCAGTGCTTATAGTCTACAATACTATTATTTATTATTATCGCCAACAGAACCTTCCTCTTTGAGGTTAACTGGAAAAAACTATTCTTGCAAGTGAATATATGAAATATTGTATATATGAACTGCGGAGTAAGATATGAAGACATGATTTTCAACCCTGTCTTCCCATGGGATTCTTATTGAGTGCTTATATACATGTAACTGCGGTACTTTGACTTTTTTTAAATTCACTGTAGCTTGGTATAAATGTACATGATGTACATTTATACAGGTTTGAACATCATGTTCAACCCTGTCTTCCCATGGGATTCTTATTGAGTGCTTATATACATGTAGTTGCGGTACTTTGATTTTTTTTTGTAATTCACTGTTGCTTGGTATAAATGTACAAGTGAGTATATGAAAGTTCATGCATATATCCTTAGTGTAAATGTATCAACCTCTGTCAAAATTTCAACCGGTCTAAACAGGATAGTTAATTGACCTAAATTCATTATCATTTGGTTGGTACACAAAATGCTCTTTTCGCCAAACGTACGCCTAAGGGTAAGTCTAAAATCCTCATCGAGCAATTTCCAAATTAGAAAACAATATGTGTACCAGGAAAAGCCTGATCATTATATTCTTAAGCTTTTTGATAATGGTCAAAGTTGTTAAACGCTTTGAAAACAAGTGACATGTTTTTGCTCCCAGTCTTAAGAATTGGTGCCACTGTTCTGCTCATGCAGCAATATCTAGAAGAGGTCTCCTCTCTTGGGCCGTTGGCTTGCAATAAGTACGACGGAGCTTCTGCCAACATCGAATAATCAGCTTGATGAGAAAAACAACCAACCTACCCAGCTGGAAAAGAATTGCAAAAGTGAACAAGATAGATATCAACACTGGAACAAAACCTAAGGCGCACACCTGAAACCAGTCTAGAACTTCCAAATAAGGTATATCTGGGCCATTGATAGCTGTAACAAACGACATCAAGGTCGCTTTTGCCAAATTGATCACGGCAATCATAGACAAAGCGCCGAGAGACAATGTTTCAGCTTTGTTGGCCAGTGGATCACGATATGGATTCTTCAAAATGTGATGAATGGTTATCAGGACGCATGCGCTCACCATACAAACCATACGTAACATCAAGTTTGTTATGAACGCTTGGCAAGCAAGGAGAACAAATCTTCGAGCAATCAGCACACTCTCCCAGTAGAGTGTTCCTTTATCATCAGCCTGTGGTTCACGGAAAGGACCATGAAGTATTTCCAAAACATCTTTGTTGACAACTTGTGCATTCGTGGAATCTCCATTTCTTCTATTCAAAATTGCTTTAACAAACCAGTAGACAAGAAATGGCAATGGAATCATGCACGCAGCAAGAAACTCAGTTGCAGTAACAGAAGCCCTGTAGAGCTTGGACGATCCCCAGTAAAGAACAACGATGAAAGGAACCACAAAAACTATTATATAGGCCAGAAGGAGATACTGCCACCACTGCATGCATGGAACATTTGCATCAATGAATAGCCACTTTCTGGGTCCAATCGAAACGCAGTGCATTAGTTTCAGGGACGTTTCTGCCAGCAGTTCATAGCCTAGCAACAATACTTCCATGAAAACGGCCAAGTAATGGAGGAGATGCGGTTTTTCTTTACGCCTTAATATGTTGATGAAAGAATGGACGACATACACGAGTGCAATGTCGGCCATTGTCAGGAAAACGGTACCTGAAAGAAGCAACTCCTTTGTTACCGCAGTTAGCCCTACAAAAGGGCATCCCAATCCTTTATTGATGGTTCGAACTTGGAAGTTAAAAGCGGCAATAACTATGTAGATGAATGGTATCTTTTCAAGGAGGTTTTCTATGGAACTGACCATCAGCAGCTCGGCAGCTTGATAAAAGTAGAATGTAACCTTTATATATCCTCTGTCCCTGTGATCATGGTTTTGGCCCAAGTCATCCCGTTGATTATAGGCTTTCCTTCGGTAAAACCATAATATCTGATTTCCAAGAAAAACCAGGATCGGAGGTTTTATTATTAGGTACAAAGCCAATCCAGTTGTTAGCACAATGATAGAAGTCCAAAAATAGTAATTATTGCATTCGGCATTTTTGCGGCATTCAGCTGAAAAGAGAGTTTCACTTTATCCTGGAATGCATGAACCACACAGGGTGCCGCTTCGGTTTCCCTGGCAACTGTTATATCCTTTTGAGTCTAATGATGGTTTTTGACAGTAATGTTCTGGACAAAGAATGAATCTTAGTGATGGTGGTTTAGTATTTACTGGATAGCCCCAAAAATTTGGTTTAGCAGCTACATTCCGTCTTATACAAGTGGCACCGAATGGGCATTGTAGACACTTGACAGTATTGTTGATTACTAAACCACGTGATACCCCTTTTTGCGTGCTGGAAAAACCAGCGCCACAGAGATTGCAAGAGTATTTCAAGACAGTGACATTTTTTCGGCAAACGCGGTTGTTTTTTTCTGTATATACAAAATGTGTCGCATTATCCAACTCGAGCTTATTTCCGATTTCGCACTGGATTGTCGAATTATCATCTATGTATACGAAGCCTCCATTGGAAATGTGAATTACAGAATAGGAATAACTTTCAGCAGCAGACGACACCATAGTTGTATTTTGAAGATTTATAGGTCCCCTGCTTTCGGAAAGGAAGAAGGTCGTTTTGTAAAATGTAGTATCGTTTATCGTGATGTTCTTCTTCGTTGAAGAGAAGAGACAATCTCTGAAATCCACCCTGCCAGTTCCATATGCGGAGTAAACGTGTCCAGAATATTCAATGGCAAAGTTATTTCTGAAAGCACATCTTTGGAATGTTGTGTAGCCATTGCTTACGAACACGGCGCCAGCGATTAACCCCAAGTTTCCCTCAAAAATGCTATCTTCGAAAAAAGCATGAGTTCCATAGCTCCACATAGGATGAACACATCCTGTACTTACGACTTTATCACGAGGTGAGAGGATCGTCATTACACCCGTTGAGGTCTCGTAAACATTGTCTTTCCACGCATATAGTTGGGAACATATACCATTTCGAAAAACTGATTTTTGTATTTGAAACGTTTTGTTGCCTTTAAATAACAAGCATAAAACGTTGCATGGGCTTGATTCAAACGTGACATTGTTAATTTTAATAACTGCACTGGAACTATTTAGTACACCCAAAGGCCTAATAATGATATAGAGCCCGACGTTTTTGTGTGTCCTTTAGCTGCTCTTGAAAATGGTATTCTCGATGCTCAGCTCTACACGGGCTGGATCCTTTGTATGTGCCAAGATATTAAAGCTGTTATCAAGGAAGCTGCAGTTTGAGATAGAAACGCGGAAGGGACGAGTATCAGACGGTCCTTTTGGGTATACCCCTAGTATTCGGAGTGAGCGCGCAAATGAAGCTAAAACAACGTTTATCAGTTTGATGGAGAACTGGGGACTCATCCACAGGGCACCACCGTGACGATCTCGAGCTGTGACCCACTGGTTAAAAAAAACAGTGTTCTCTATCAATACGCTCCCTTTAGCTTGCGCTTTATGGGCTCTGATTCCAACAGCGCTTGCTACATGTGCTTTAGCGTTGACGACAAATGTGCAGCCAGAAATAAGCACGTCAGTTTTGCCACCTGTGTTTGATATCATTAAAGCTTTAGGTGCTGATGATATGCCGTTTTCCACGAATACTCCGTGATGGCCACCTTTCCATTAGATGAAAAGATTCTGACAATGTAGCATTGTTGTTGGAAATAAAAGCAATTCCGCACTAACATTTCTCTGATGCTGGCATAAAACTTATGCGTTGATCGGTTTTCCACCTTTGGAGAAGCAAGGTCGCCAACCAAAACTGCACATCCGTACATTTCTGCTGCACATTCGGTGAAGTTAACCTCCGTCATGTTAAGAGTTAAAATTCCATTTCTACTATGAGCAAATAATGCTCCACCACCTTTCGCTATGTTCCTACGAAACTTGCTGTTGAATATGACCACAGACCCGTGTGCTGTCGAGTTAAAAAATATCGCTCCCCCTCTTTCCTTTTGAAGACGCTGTCCAACAAACGATGAGTTGCGGATTTCCGCTTGGGCTTCCTCAAAATGAATCTTTATACATCGCAATAAATGGTTGTGAGAACATCTTACGTTGCTGAACTTAACACGCGTTTTCTTTGTATTAGAACTGTACAAACTGTTCACCACGCTTTGTGTTTTTCTACCTGTGGATGCCTTGACCAAATCAGAAAGAGTATTGTTGAACAGTCTGACATCATCATAAACCCCGCTGGTCACAGCTGATGGTAGATCAAGGTTCATAAAGTACCCACGTTATTGACAGATGTGATGTTAAAGCAAGATATTTGGACATATATACTGCTGGATGGCAGCGTGGTTTGTGAGCGGATGGTCACTACACCTCTTGGAAAACGCTGTTTGTGAAATCCGTGTTTCATAAACGTCGTCTCGCTGATATTTAAAGCAAGAGGTTGATCCTGGTTTGAATCTTTGTGGTACAAAATTATTTTCACGCATGAAATGTTGTTGTTAAAGAAAAAAAGAGCCATGAACATTTAAATGCCTTCTTGCATTATCTGTTATGTGAATTCTCAGAGCAGTGAAGGTATCTTGAAAAGAACAGTCAAAAATCTTGAAATCAGAATCCTGAAACAATAGTGGCATTTGCCGAGAAAAAAACACCAGATAAAATAATAGTTGTTCTCAGAGTACTTGACTTGTCAAAATGCAAGCCACTAGGGCAAGAAATGTATGGTGTGGATTTACGACCAATCAAACTCAAACTTCTGAATTTCAATAGCTAGGTGTTGCTCACGCGCCATTGAAGAGTAGCAATGGTAAGGCTTTAGCTCGGTTCTAGTACCATCCAGGTTAATATGTTCGCCCCAGTCTACTTGATGGATTCCAATAGCAATGGACTGACATAGGTGACTGATTGTACTATATCTTTTAGAATCACTTCGTTCCAGAGAAACATAGTCTTCTGAGTGACCATGATGCTGCACAGCTAAGAAGAAAGATAAAAAGTACTGACTAGTCTGGTTTTGCTTGATTATCTCGCAGTAGGCTGGGCCCATAGAAATTTCTGTTCATCTTTATCGGCTTAGGGTAATATTTATGGTGGTTTAACAGTCTGCATCAAATGGCGGAAAAAATATTTTGGGTAACTCGTCTCCAAGGCATTTCAGAACTATTTAATCCTTGCAATTTTTTGCAATGCATTATGAAAAAATCTCCTCTTTATTGTGATCTTAAGGTTGATTTAATTTAATTTGATGCAGCACTGATGAACAAAAATACCGAATTAAGCATATTTACGATGTGGATAGAGACTGGGTTACAGCAAAAAAATCAAACCGGAATCGGTCCATTACAAAAACACCTGGAAATAAATGTCTTTATGTCAGCTACTTATGATTAAAGAGGGTATTTTAATTGACTTGTTGAAAAAGTATCTCCCCATGTGATCAATATTTTGTTTTGAAAATCTTTACAAGAAATTAAAGGAAGATTTCAGTTTCGGACGTCTCAATGTCCAACATTCATTCATTCGAAAACCTTCAGGAATTGGAAGTCGAGAACTTTTAGCGCGGCGGCCGGTTGCTACTAGCCGATCAGAATACAATAAGAGCGTTTTTTTACGTCTTCTTTTCTTATTATTTCTTGGAGTGCACCCTAAAATATACTTTGACATTTAAAAATGGTGGCGTTTCGTCATCTACACCCTAAATGAGACCAGAATCCTTGAGTTACAGCCCAAGGCGAGACGAGGAGCGCATCCCAGACCTTTACATGTGGGAATTCTCCACTCCTGGACCCCTGCCTTCAAAGATCTCTGACCACTAATATTAATTAGTAAGCACCTATTTACTTGAATTTGAACTACACATGTAAGACGGGTGCTTGGCCCTGTGGGTTGTTAACACTATATCTTCTCGGCATATCGTCCTGGAAGAGATAGTACAGATTAGAATATCTTATAGTCTCAATTGCAGCCTTTATTTGTCTTATTTGGTCTGCCATGCAAAGCTCCCATGAGAACACGAGTTAGATAAAGGTTGCAAAGGATACTTGGAGTCAAATGCTTTAGTCAATAAGTTAACACCCTCGAATAACTCCAATTAAATCTCGATGTACGACGAAAGAAAAATAAGAATAATACTAGACATTTTCAACAATTTCAGAATTTTAATCGCAAGAACAACAATTTTCTTCAGGATAGCAAATAAACATTTTTCGGAAATTTAGAATCAAATTTTTCTTGTCTCATTTTATATATTTTATTATTCTAATATTAACTAAATCAATTATCAGCTTACACTGTTTTATCAACCATCCCTTTACGATTATAGTGGGAAGATGGGCTCTAGCTAGGAATAAGACCACCTTCCGCTGTCCGTTACATGCTCAGTGCAAAAAAAAAAAAAAAAGAGACTGATTAAGATCTCATATACTTTGTGTTTCAATCGCACTTATTTACAGAGACTTTTTTCGTACGATGCGCTTTATTTTGTATGCACTAATTTCTGAACAGTCTTCAATAAGAGTTATTGTGGGATCAAACAAACATGTACAGTTAGCCAGCAGAAATCAACGGGGAAAAATTGACAATAGATATGTCTTAATTGTCCTCACTGTGCTGTTCAGCATTATCCAAGAGGTTCTCTCAGTTACTGTATGAGCCATCGATGAGAACGGAACTGCCACCAGGTGTAATAACATTTCTTGACTAGAAATACCACGAGTCTTGCGAGCTGGGACAAAATGATTAAATTGACCAAGAGAGACACCAATGCTGGGGCAAATGTTAAGGTGCACACCGCAAACCACTCCAGGGTTTCCAAATAAGGTATGTCCGGGCCATCAAGAGCGACACCATATGAGATCAGGGTTGTTTTTACCAAATTGATCACGGCAATGATAGACAAAGCAGCGAGAGACAGTGTTTCAGCGTTGTTGGCCAGTGGATCACGATATGGATTCTTTATAACATGATGAATAGTCATCAGGAAGTATGCGCTGACCATGGAAACCATGCTCAACATCAAGTTTGTTATGAACGCTTGGCAAGCGAGGAGAAGAAATCTTCGACCAATCAGCACACTCTCCCAGTTGAGTGTTTCTTTATCATCAGCCTGTGGTTCACGGAAAGGACCGTGAAGTATTTCCAAAACATCTTTGTTGACAACTTGTGCATTCGTGGAATCTCCATTTCTTCTATTCAAATTTGCTTTAACCAACCAGTAGACAAGAAATGGCAATGGAATCATGCACGCAGCAAGAAACTCAGGTACAGTAACAGAAACCCTGTAGAGCTTGGACGATCCTCAGTAAAGACAACGATGAAAGGAACCACAAAAGCTATGATATAGGCCAGAAGGAGATACTGCCACCACTCCATACATGGGACATTCGCATCAATAAAAAGCAGCTTTCCAGGTCCTATTGAAACACAGCCCATTAGCGTAAGAGACGTTTCTGCTAGTCGTTCATATCCCAGCAGAAATAGTTCCATGATAACCGCCATGTAATGGATGACGGTTGGTTTCTCTTTTCTTCTTATCATGTTTATCACAGAATGGGCGCCATAAATGATGACAACTTCAGACATTGCCAAGAACACAGTACCAGAGAGTAAAAACTGTTTTGTTACCGCAGTTAACCCTGCAAAAGGGCATCCGATTCCTTTTTTGAGGGTCCGAACCTGGAAATTAAAAGCAGCAATCAAGAAGTACATAACCGGTACCTTCTGAAAGCATTCTTCCATAGATCCGACCATCAGGAGCTCAGCAACTTGGTAGAAATAAAAGGTAATTTTTATATATCCACTGTCTAAATGCTCTGGCGGATCCTCAACGACGTCCAAGTCATCTCTTGACTGATTCTCTACCCTTCTGTTAAACCATAAGATCTGGATTCCAAAGAAACTTGGGAATGGAGGCTTTATTAAAAGATAAAGTACCAATGCAACTGTTAGCGAAATTGTCAGGATCCACACAGTATATTTGTTGCATTTTGCAGATTTTCGGCACTCAGCTGAGAACAGAGTTTCGCTGAATCCTTCCGCACTTTGTCCACAGAGGGTGCCATTTCTGTCGCTGTGACAACTGTTGTAATGTTGTGAATCTTCCGAAGGGCAGTAATGTTCTGGACAAGCAATAAATTGCAGTGCTGGTGGAAAGTTTGAATCTTGGTAGCCCCAGAAGTTTGGTTTCGCAGCTATGTTACTTTGAATACATTTGACTCCAAACGGACATGGCAGACACTCAATAGCAGCAGCTACATCTAAACCTCGTGATGTGCCTTTTTGGAGCCTGTAATAACCAGCGGGGCAGGATCTGCAAGAATATTTTAGAGCTGTGACATTCAATGGACATAAGCTTCCCTTTTTCTCGTTGTATACGATGTGTGTTGCGTTTTCTAATAGAAGCTGTTGTCCTTCGCTACACTGCAACTTCGATGTTTCGTCCATGCCGACGTATCCTCCACTCCTTTCCACTGGAAAGGAGTTTCTGTCTGAGTCCATCGAGATCATAGATGTATTTCTAAGATTTAAAGGACCTCCGCTATCGGAATATAGGAAAGTCGGTTTATTGAATGTAGAGAGTTTAGAAATTGTCATTCCGTTATTTGTTGTGGCGAATGAGCAATCTTTAAAATCTACTTGTCCAGTTCCATAGGCGGAATAGATACGTCCAGTTCGAATGCCAAAGTTGTTGCAAAAGGTGCATCTTCGAAATGTCGTGAAACCGTTTCTGACGTAAACTGGTCCAGAATCCAACCCTACATTTTCCACAAAGATGCTGTCTTCAAATACCACACGACCGTCGTATGTCCATGATGGGTAAATCTCCTTGGTGGAATCTGCGAGAATACACCCCAAAATCCGAGGTTTGTCTGGGTTTGTTAAAATTGAAGTAGCTCCTGTAGCAGCCTGGTAGAAAAGCCTGTTCTTGTGATACCACATATCGATGGGCATTGATGCAGTTCCGAAATATCGTACGTCTGATTGTCACGTTTTTATCTCCTTCATAGAAAAGAACCAAATAACTCGAAGGTCTGGAGTTGAATGTATTGTTATCAAGCTCGATGACGGCTCTTGAAGAAATGTTGTGTTTAAGTGGTCGAATAAGGAGACCAACGGCATAGGTTTGACCACTGTTTTTCACTGTTTCATTACTATTGCTGGTAAAAAGAGTATTTTTGATGAGCACTTTGGCAAATGTTTGTTCATAGATTGCCAACCTTACATCATACACATTATTTATAAAAGTGCAATTATCAATGGAGATAGCGACTAGAAATGAGGTATTTTCAGGAGGTAATGATACTACGTGAAATGCCCAACGAAACGCGATCAATGTGATGTTAACCAGTCTAATGCGGTATTAGGGACTTGTAAACAGCGCTTCCTTGTTCTTTACAATTGCATTGTTTATTAACAAACTGTCTGCTATCGTTACGATCCCTGTATTACCGTTCTCAGCAAATACCTTGATAATGAACCCTGTCCTCGATGATAGAGCTGCGTGTTTAAAACTGCATTTGGAAACGGCGATATTACTTTCACCTCCAGTGTTAAACACATGTAAATCACCGTCGCGTGTCGTTCGTGTTTTCCTATAATTATGAAACTTGGACTCTTCTGCTGTAACGTTTCCACTTTTTAGCAAAACATGGACAGCTGTGCAGTTGGAATATGTAACGTTCCATTGCTCAGTGGTTACATTTCGAAGGTTCAAATTTAGTTTCTGCGGACTTCATTGATTATGATGTCCACGCCAGAAGGGTTTTCTAATTAACACTGCACATCCTTACTTCTTTGCTCCACAATTGGCGAATATAACGTTAGTAAGGTTGACGTCTAAAAAACCATCAGGGCTATCGACAAAGAGGGATCCGCCACCGCCAGCTTCGTTTTCCTTAAACGTAGAGTTTAAAACTCTTAACGAAGCACAGATATTAGCCTGAATAGATATGCACGAGCCGGCTGTTTTCGTTGTAGACTGGTTGTGGAAAGAGGAGTCCTGAATATGTACATCTGCTTCGTCATACTGAGTTTTAATGCACTGGACGGACGGATAGTTACGGCACTTCAGGTTAACAAACTTTGCTCGAGCTTTTCTCGCATGTGAGAAGTACAAACTGTACACAGCAAGTTTTGGTTTCTTATCCAATGAGTTTTTCCGGGAAGGTAACTTGTTAAAGCTTAGCTCAAGATCTTTGTATGTCTCATTTGTAATAGCTGTTGAAACGTTGAGGTGTACGAAAGGACCTTCGTTTTTAGCGCACTTGACCTTCTCACAGGAAACGTAAACATCTACTTGTTTTAAAGTTTTGTGATCGCTGGATGCTATCTTCATAACTCTTTCAGAACTCTGTGCGCCATAAAGTCCATTTTGTTTGAAATGTGTACCACTGATATTAATAGAAATCATGCGGCTTTTGTGTGCGACATAATCCAGTAAAAGGAGTTTGATACATTGCGAATTATCGTGAAAGGATGAAAATCCTTCAATATCCAGGCGGAAAGTTATGATGTGGTGTATCTGAATGCTCAAAACTCTAGGGGTGTTATGAAAAGAACAGTGGATAATTTTAACCTGATGCCAGTCTTCAAAGGTAAGAGGTGTTGTCCAAAAAGCGATCCCTGACAACTCAAGCCTTAATGTCTGCTGTTCACCATTTGTCTTCTGGAAATGAGATCCCTCCACACAGAAGACATTAGGAGTCGAGTAGAAGGCTTTCATAGTCAGATTCTTGTTAATGATGATACCAGAACTATCCGGAAGACTGCTTGAACAGTTGTATGGACGCTGGACGGTTCCTTTTCCGTAAAGGTAGATTTGTCCGCCTGCGTCGACCTGACAAACGGCTTGAGCAATCGACCGACACGGTTGACTTTGAGGGCCGCAACGTTTGGAGTCGTTTCCATAAAGTGATACATAAACGCTCTTGAGTTTGGCATCATTTGAGTCTGAGATTTGGCAATTTTAAAAGAAAATAAGGATGCAGAATAAGTCACAACTGACTGGTCAGTGTCTCAGCTAGTGCACGTGTTTGGTTTGAAACTAATCGATACGTGGTCTCACAAGTTGTAATTTCTTACCTTCCTCTCTCTTTCAATAAATTGAACAATACAACAAAGGCATCTTGGTAATCTTTCAAAGAACATGTCATTAGTTTGTTATCCCATTATATTTTCGCGTCAGTACTATCATGTCGGAGGATAGATCACGCACCAACGCAGTTTTGGAGGAAACATCGGATGGTTTAAAAGTTGACAAAGTAAAGTTCGTGGATGTTGTTCGTGAATTGTTACACGTCGGATGTTTTATAGTCGCGGCGGTTGTTTTGAGAGGAGGGCAGACACGCCACAAATAAAGTTAATTTTTTTTTTATGGAAGGTCAACAAGCGAAGCAAAATCTTAATGGAACGTACAGAAACGGAGGCGCGAATGTAAGCTTTCTAACACATTTATATCTAGTAAATGGTTTGAACCCAGGAGCATAAGTAGTTCGTATAGTGTGATTGTCCGGGTGAGGGCAGTTCTGAAAAGCACTATTGTTAGTGACTGACGTTTCGACAACCTGAGCGAAAGTCATCTTCAGACTCAAGTGAATAGTGTTTTTCAGTCGATGATGTCATAAGTCTGGTCGGTTAAACGTGATTGGTCAGTTTAGCCGTAATGGTTTTGGCTGAAAGACTCGTGTAAAGTTTGTCACCAGTCACTGGTCGGTTTCGATCCGCCTATTGTTAGTGAAATTAGTCGGTTTTAGGTCCGTCTATGGTCAAATTAAGTCGGTCTGTTAAAAGTCCGTTTGTCGGTTTCGTTTTCATCATGGATAAGTCGTTTGTAAGGCGCCAGTAGTTGTTGACATCTGTTAAGAGACGTTTGTTCTAGGTTAGTGTACCAGCTTTCCAGAGTCAGTCGTCGAAAATAGTTTGTACTGTAGGTTAAACAATGAGCAGAGTCCAGTCAAAGTTGTGGTTTGTCAGTTGATGATGTACAACAATGCGATTGTTGGCTTCACCATTTCTCGTGGCTCGTTTGTGTTAAGTCAGTCTCGAGTTAAGGTTCTGCCAGTCTCACCAATGTAGGAAGCCTGGCAGTCGGAGCATTTGATCTGGTAAACTGTTCCGTGTCTGTTGTTAGGTTCGTCCCTGTCTTTAACGTTGGTCAGTAAGTGTCGTAACGTAGTTGTAGGTTTGTGACCTACACGGATGTTGTAGGGGTATAGGATCCGTGAGATGGTCTCAGAAGTGCCCTTAATGTAAGGTATAGTCACTGTAGTAACAGGTGCAACACATGGAGGAACGCGCTCTTCCAACTTGCCGACAAACGATACCGCTTTGGTTACGCTACGTTGTTGACACCTTTACCGCCGTTCAGAAAAACGAAATTGACGATTTTCACGACCACCTAAACGAACAAAACGCGGGCATCCAGTTTACTAAAGAGATCGAAGAAAATGGAAAACTTCCTTTTCTGGACTGTTTGGTAAGCCGCGACAACAACGAACTGCGAACGACGGTGTACAGAAAACCGACGCATACCAACAGATTACTTGACGAATCATCCTACAACCCGACTTCACACAAAGCCACGACTATAAAGACCTTGACGAGACGAGCGCAACTAATTTGCGACACATCGGACAGCTTACGTGACAAAAACAGATATCTAGAACGTGTTTTTCACAAAAACAGGTACAACGCTGACTTTATTAGACGAAACATTTACCGACCTACTGAAACTGTCGCTACGAACAGGAACCCTACACCCGTTACTAGAGTGACTAAACCTTGCGTTAAGGGCACTTCTGGGACCATCTCACGGATCCTACAGCTCTACAACATCCGTGTAGGACACAAACCTACAACTACGTTACGACACTTACTGACCAACGTTAAAGACAGGGACGAACCTAACAACAGACACGGAACAGTTTACAAGATCAAATGCTCCGACTGCCAGGCTTCCTACATTGGTGAGACTGGCAGAAACCTTAACTCGAGACTGACTTAACACAAACGAGCCACGAGAAATGGTGAAGCCAACAATCACATTGACCACAACTTTGACTGGACTCTGCTCATTGTTTAACCTACAGTACAAACTATTTTCGACGACTGACTCTGGAAAGCTGGTACACTAACCTAGAACAAACGTCTCTTAACAGATGTCAACAACTACTGGCACCTTACAAACGACTTATCCATGACGGAAACGAAACTGACAAACGGACTTTTAACAGACCGACTTAATTTGACCATAGACGGACCTAAAACCGACTAATTTCACTAACAATAGGCGGATCGAAACCGACCAATGACTGGTGACAAACTTTACACAAGTCTTTCAGCCAATACCATCATGGCTAAACTGACCAATCACGTTTAACCGACCAGACTTATAACATCATCGACTGACAAACACTATTCACTTGAGTCTGAAGATGACTTTCGCTCAGGTTGTCGAAACGTCAGTCACCAACACAGTTCTTTTCAGAACTAACCTCACCCGGACGATCACAATACGAACTACATTTATATCTGTCTACTGAACACGAAAATTCTTAACCAGGTGTTTTGAATATGTCAGAACTCTGATATTTCGCCAATTTATAACCAAACTTGCCATACTTACTGTATTACGTTAACTTCTAGTTGGTGCATTTATGTGGCAAACCCTGTCTTTCTTGCTGTTTGCCCCAGTCTCAAAATCGCGGCAGCGACTTCGTCAGTCATAGAGTTATGTACTTTCACAAGGATTTTCAAAACGATCAGTTCTTTTCCGAGTGTTTCATTTTATCAGGCATAGATATTGATTCCGGTTTGTTGCCCGAACTTGTCTCAGTCTCGCTAACATCTAGCTGACTTCAGAGAACGGGCTTGATGTGTTTACTGAGTTTTCTACTCACTTCTCCACCGCATCGAATGAAAAGTAATTAAAGGCCATAGTGCAAATTTATGATTTAGGTTTCAGTTTTCGACATGTTTTGGGAGCATTTGGGGTAATGCTATTTCTTGTTAGCGAGAAAGTGAAACTCCACCGATTACTGGGTGTATGCGACTACCGGGATTTATATAAAGACACGAGTGTTTTACTGGAAAATAAACCACTTGAAAAATTAATACGCAACCACATCCGGGACTCGAATGGCATATTTTCCATATCCTCACTAGTTAAGATATCGATGATTTCACTGATATCAAGTTTGTCTCTTAAATGGTAATTAAATTCGTTGGTGCGTGATCGAAACATATTCGGGTCTTCCCCGAAAGTCTTCGGCAATCTTCGGTTATCTTTGGAAATTTTCGGACATGTTCGGCAACGTTCGTGTGACCCTCGGACAAGTTTTGGAGAATCTTCGTAAATCTTCGCAAGTGGTCGGAAATCTTCGAAAAATCGTCAAAATCGCCGTCATTAGTATGTCTATGTAATAAAAAGAACATTACACGTTATCTCGAAGATATGAATTTTATGTTCTCGTGGCAAGAACAATATCTTACGAGTTCGCTGCGCTCACTCGTGAGATATTGTTCCACCCACTGGAACATAAAATTCATATCTTCTCGCCACCGTGTAATATCCTCTTTTTACTGACCCAAATCTCTTGTCTCCGCCAACCGGCAATTTTCGCTTTTAAGGGAAGTTAAATAGAGTGAACTTTATTCGGTAAGTTGGTTTTGCTGAGTAAACTGGGCAAACCTTCGCCTGGAGGAAACATGGAAAAGGAGGGAAGCTCGGGGTTACTGCCAATTCGTTGAAAATTTCGCTTTCAACATTAAAAACATGAAAAACTAAAGAAGTATTTTAAAAGCTCCATCTTGTCTTTGCTTTGATTTTGCGTTGACAGCACGAAAGCGTGTGAAATAACTAAGATTGATTGGGTCTAAGAATACTGTGGGTTAACATATAAACACGCAGTACATGTTCAATTGGCACACCCTTGGAAATCATACGTACTCTCTTGAATTTTTACATTATAGAGAGGTTTTTAATTGACTGTCGTAAAACCAAACCAATTACTTACCGATTAGTAATAAAACCTAAACCAAACACAGAGTACGTAATTGCCTGATCCCAGTATACTTTCGAGAATCAATTGAAAACCACTCTATAGGAGGTTTTGTTATAAATTTGTTTTTAATAGTAATATTACAAGATCAGAGCGGTCTATTTTAAATATTTAAAAAATCACAAACAAAAACAAAAAATAGCTAGTCGATCACTGGTATATTTTGCGCTGAAATGCTAAGTGTTGACATCCTTCCCCATGACTAAGGAAGCTAGTGTTGTTTCGGTTTTTTATTGTAAATAAAATTATACCTACATGATCCAGTACATCAGAGACACGGAAATTGAAATATCACGAAAACTTCAAAATTTGAATAAAATATTCTTGTGCCGACAGAATTGGAACTTGAAGTACCACTCTAGATTAGTGTTTTATAAACCACGCCTTGAGAGGAGCTGATCACATTAAAAATCTTAAATACGTTTCTTAATAGTATTTGGACATAACCACCAGACAACAAGGTTCTAACGTTGCTGCCTGAAAGAAAGTTTTCAGCCAAAATAATTGTAGGATACGTACACTGTACGCTGCTATACAATAAATATTTTAATTACCTGATTTGCTGATTGACAGCATCAAGCTGAGAAGAAGCACAACGCAGGTCCACCAACAAGCCATCGTTAAATGCTCCAAGGAACGCGGAGCAATCAGCTCGAATAATTTCCCGTTTATGTCGTTACATTAAACTTGTTTTCTTCTCTGGTTAGAGTTAGGAAACCTTGTGGAGATGAAAGAGCTACCGAAATGTTTCAAGGGGAGGAGCAATCAGATTGAAAAAATAATATTTATGAGCTCGGAAGAAATTTCTTCACCAATCCCTGTTCAATAATTATTGTCATACTCTATTCTATAAAAGGCTGACGGGACATCACTGAATGTTTGGTTTTGGTTTTGGTTTCTTGAGAATTGATCAACTTTAACGCAACCTTCACCTTAAAACTGGATTTAGAGTGTACACAAGTATTAAAGGAAGCTTTTTGCCACTACTCAGAAGGTCAACAAACGAACCTGAACGGAAGAAGATGCATTTTCACCGGGTGCTAGGGTTATACAAATGAGATTTTACACGAGCGATGGCTTTGTAAACACACTGACTGTGGCAGATTTTAATCTGTTCTCGCGTGCAATCCAAGGAGATACCAACCGGTTTGAACTTATAGAACGGTTTATTAAGGTATGAAGTTTACTGTGATGTGCTTTTTAGGCTTCATTTAGACCCAACTTTTGAGATTTTTCCCGTCAAATTTGACGAAATTTTAGTAGGTGATCAAGGGCCTCGGAGTAGGGTGTCTTCCAGCCTCGCTAGTAAGCTTAGAATTTTTCGAAAAGTTTCCATATTTCGTCAGTCAAAGTAATGAATGTACCTTAAAATTCGTATGAAAACGAAATTCCGTGAGCTGCATTTTTGGCGACGTAGCACGCTTCACAAAATCGGTGAATTTTTGCCTTTCTGATCACGGTCGGCAACCTCAGTTCGGCCAAAATTCAATTTTGGCTCGTAGCAAAGAAGAAATAAGGAATTGGAAAATAATAAATTGCTCTTTATATATATATGTGTCAAACCCTTTTCACTGACAGAAAATGAAGGAAAATTATTTTAGGTCCCGAAGTCGAGTTGACCGCTTTTAGCGGGACTACCACTTAAGCTTTAATCTGAGAGAATAAAAGACGGCTGATTCACATGGTTCCAGTAACAAGGATCAAATAGTCTCGCAAGGCATAATGGCTTACAGATGAGCGAAAACGGAGAACATTGCCTTCCCTATATACAGTAGTTTGAGGCCTTACTAGAAAGAACATTAGCTTAGTGTGCAGATTAAGAGTGTCATATGTCTACAGTGGCCCACAACCGTCACGGCTAAAGAAATAACCTCACGGCGAAAGTAGAAGACTCACGGCAAAAGAAATAACATCACGGCAAAAAGAATAACCTCACGGCCAAAAAAAAAAAACCTCATGGCAAAAAGAGTAACCTCACGGCAAAAAGAAATAACCTCACGGTGAAAAGAATAACCTCACGGCAAAAGAAATAGCTTCACGCCAAAACTAAAAGACTCACGGCAAATAGATAAAGGACAAAAAGACTCACGGTGAGGTTGCCGTGAGGATATTTCCTTTGCCGTGAGTCTTTTTGTTTTGCCGTGAGACTTTTACTTTTACCGCGAGTCTTCTTGTTTTGCCGTGAAGTTATTTCTTTTGCCGTGAGGTTATTCTTTTTGCCGTGACAGTTGTAGGCCACCGTATATATCAGATACTGGAGACTTTTACAGAAGGGTGTTTGCAAGACAAACTAGATATCAAGAGAATATTAAGCTATTCCTACATCGCACTGGAAATAGAAAGTTTAAAATTGCAGAGAGTGAACCAGCCGATTAAATCTAAGGGAATATTTTAAAGGTGTCAGTCAGTCGTTTGTGTGCTTTTGACAGTCCTATTATCTCAACTGCAAATGATTTTAGTGACCTTATATGACCACCAGGTGACACATAGGATTGAGACAATTATTGATGGAAAATAGGGAAAAAGAAAGACCTTGATAGAGGCATCAAGGATAACAAGGAGGGAAGTATAAATGACAATATATCCGCATACATGTATATATATATATATATTTTTTATAATAACGGCATTCAGGGTTTTATTCACCCTTCTCTGTGGAAATTTTATAATTGTTAAATAAATATGCAACGAACAGTCAAAACCGAGTAACAAGTTCCATGTCTTTTACCTACGTCGCAGTTTTAAAAACAGCAAAACATGCAATTTATATCGTCCTCTCGTTTTGGGAAGAACAATTGTAAAATTTGAAAACAGAGGGGATCATAGCATTCGAGCAAGCTCTGTTGAAGGAGGGGTGGAGTGGAGGGGTAGAAGCTCGAGTAGGGGCTGGGGGGGGGGGGGGTAGGAGCTCCCTCACTCCACCCTTACTCCAATAGATCTTCCTCGCAGGCTTATGGCATCACCAAAGTCCCAACGTTCATGTTGTAGTATTCATGACAGCAATGCACGTATGTTGTCCGCATTTTTGCGGCATTTTCTGATCCTTCTGTCTTGTTCTTTCAACAAGTGTTCGACTTCTAAGGAAGAAAACATGAAGTGTCAATGCCATCATACATAGGGTGCATGGAAGCAGATACAAAAAAGAAAGCCAAATAATAACAACAACCAAAATAGAACAAGCACAAAAAATTAAAAATTTAACTGGTGGAATACTAACAAAAAGAGCACATTGTTTTGTTTTTTTTTTTTCAATAAATTTAGATTATGGAAGAGGTTTTTTTGAAACTCATTTATAATTCATCAAGTTTAAACCAAGGAACATCTTGTGCTCGCCGTTATGCGTCTTGCATATTCTATCAATTTGTTATAAAACTTGTTCTTCGCCATGGCCTAATTTTCCCATAAATGAATGCCTTCTCCTAGCTTGTTATCTTCGAATTTCCCATAAATGCATGGTCATGTAACCCTATGAACAGAGAACAATATCCTTATCTGATTATTGCATGGGACAGAACCATTCTCAACCTCATGGTTTATTTTAAGAGTTAAACATGAAAATGTGCCTATGTACAAGGCATGCATACCTCTGTTTTTCTTGGTGAGTTGCTGTCCAGTTTGTGCAAGAGATTGCAAGATCATCTCTGCGCGTCCGTAAGCTGGTTCGTTTGCTGAGGGATTTGTCTTTATGGGCGCTTATACTGGAACGAAAGGTACAAAAGCTCTCTCATCTAGTTTCCTTGAAGTCAGGTCTTCTTGTTTTCTGTGACCGTACGAATCCCGCGCAGAATTCGTATCGCTACCTCGTTTTCTGACTTTCACGTTCTGGGGAACTGGGCGCGAGTGTTTCTTTGATGAAGACACAGTGTCAGACATTTGACTTGAACTCGGCTGACTACTGGTTACCGAGGACGCATTTGACGTCGGATTCCAAGAATGAGCCGTGTTCAAGACTTCCCGTGAAATTACAGGGTCTGCAGTAGACGTTGAATGGTCGATTAAGAGCGACGTGACATCAGAGTTATCGCTTTGAATCGATAAAGACAGTGGTGAAGGTGGCCTGTGAAATATTTGAGAATGTTCACTAAGTGCGTCGCTGCTGGCAGCACTGTCTTTCTTCGGAGATGAACTGTGCAGCGGAAGAGCAAAGTCATTAACATCCTCGCTGACGTCGTCGAGTTCGTAACTGGTGCTTAATCTCGAATTTAAATCTGTTGACGAAGCGGCTTCTTCTCTGTCAAATTCACGTTTGTAGTCACTAGAAACAACAGGTTTAGGGCGCAGGATTCGCTCGTTTTGGGTTGTATTTCGATGCTTTCTCTCAGACCGTTCATCGCCTTGTCTTTTGCCTTTAGTCATTGGATCACAATTTTCCTTTCCAGGGTCCACCTCAGAAGCGATGTTTCTCCGACCCTTTGTCCTAGATTCCGGTTCTTCAGGGTGTACAGGGCCATCATCCAACAGTGCTCGCTCAGTAGGAGGCCCGTGGGACGTAAACGCAGTAGTCGGAGTCTTGCCAGGGGTCCCATTTTGAGACACATGAGCTTGAAAACTTGTGATCAGGCTTCATACTTCATGTAATAACGTCTTCAGGTCCTCTGTAACTTCGTCGTTCTTTCTTGAAGAAGCTTCACTTGCCTGTAGATTTAAAACGCAGATAAGAATTTACGGGCACAAAAACGATTTAGTACAAATCTTTATTCACTAAACGCATAGTCCCACCAATAGCCACGAGAGAAACTAACACAGCAACAGAATCCTTACCTCCCTGGACTTTCCACCTTGTGTTAGGTGCCCAGTCTCCAACTCCGCCACTTCGGGCTGTGAGCCTTGGGAAAGAGGTAGAACCGACTGTGGCAAAGCGCTCTTTTGAGGGAACATAACATTGCTGAAATTCGCTTGAGTCGCCAGCGGAGGCCATCTAGAGGTAACAAGTAAATAACACAAGATAGAACAAGAACAGAAGTTACTGGGAAATCGCATTTTTTTTCTCCAGATTGTTCTAACGGTGGAAATGTTGCCCACGCGAAATCCACGTGACGATCACACCCTGAATAATAATAAGTATTATTAATAACATTGTTTTAATTATTTTTTGGCACCCTCCAGTAGTCTGCATCTTTCAGAGTATTGCGTGACGAGAACTGTTGTGCAATGATCCAAACAACGTTTGGCTCTTGCAGTCGGCAATGAATTAAAGAAACTAGACTTCACTTCCTGGTCACAGAACAAATACGTGCAAGATCCATACCTAAATCCAGTGTTCAGTTTTGTCAAAAGCTCAACCAGCGATGCAGCTTCTGGCCTGAGTGAAAGAGGAGCCTTTGAAGTCCGCTCAAGTTCCTTGAATAACAAACCAATCAATGATTTCAATTACATGCTGTAAAGTGTGTTTCGATATAAAAGCTCCCAGATCCTATTTTACCAATCTCGTTCTCAAGGCCGCGTTCTTTTTAGTTAGGACCAACAAATTGAGACCCCTGGGAGAAATCGGAAGATGAGCCATCATTAGACACAGCGGTTACTCTCAATACGCGTCTTTAGAAGCCGTTATTTGACTTGAACGAAAATCGGTTGAAAATCAACTGGAACCAGGATTTTCTGGTTTTGGCTTTTTATTAGCACAGAGCGTCGTACGTTCGGTCTCCGCTGACCGAAAACGCGCGAGCTCTGGGAACGAGATTGCCATTTGTCCCGCATGCAACGCTAGGTAACGTGAAATCTGAATCCAGCTTACACTGGTTAAAATTACAGGTACTGTAGTAGAATTCTACTAGAATACTGATCAAATATACTTCGGTCCGATTCGCACTTCATGGCGTACCTTAACTTCGAGCGAGTGCTTCAGTTTTAGCCTGGCCATCTCTTGTTCCATCTTCTCGATCACACCTTGCGAGTCGGCGTGTTTGAGAGCAGCCTTCGAAAAGAAAGACGTATATTATATAAAGACGTCTATATCTCCAAACGACTTTGGAAATATAAAGTTTTACTTGACTTCTTCAAAATGTCAATTCCCTGACTTTTCCCTGTCCTTGAAGAAATTTTCTTCCCCTGACCATTTCACAACCTTGATATGCGATTGAATGAGCGATGTTGCTATCCATTACTCATTATCCATCTGTTTGAAAGGTAGAAGACAGTGGAACTTGTCGGAACCGAACTCCCTTAGTTCTAGAATGTGTTCGCTTATGGCAGTGTAAGATCCAAGTGTAACATTTTTTCTATTATTCGTTCTTGCGTAATTTGTTTTTCCTTTGCGTACGCAAATTAGTTTATACTTCTTTTCGTCCTTTTGTTTGGTCTTTTTTTTGCGTCAATTTAGGTGTTTATTCCTTTTTGTCAGTTTTCGCGCCCTCGTTAGCGTTTCTTTGCTGTTTCATCTTCATTAGCGCCTTTCTAAGTTTCTATAGTTTTTATTTTCCGCATGTTCTAGCGTATTTTCCATATCATAGCTTTGCAGTACAGTTTTGGGGCAGTTCATTTTGGTCCGCGCTTAGCGCAGTTCTATTTAGCTTTCGTGCTAGTCTCTTCGCGTCATTCGCAGTCCGTTTCACAACAGTTTTCTCTGGCCGAAACAATTTTCAACCCACGCTGTTTGTATCCACGCTATTTGCATCTACGCCGCTCGTATGCACACTCTTTGTACCACGCCGTTTTGATTTGTGGAGTTGTTTATTAAAGGCCAAGAGAGTTTTTTACGCTTATTGCAGTTTCAGGCAGGTTAAATATACAATCAAACCTGTATTAAACGGACCCCCTTGGGACCCTCACTAGTGTCCGCTTAATACAGGCCGTCCCCTCTAAGCAGGTTCTAATACATTGTGCAATAATAATTAATTATTAACCCTTTTGTAACTCAGTGTAACACAGTGTAAGATCGAAGACTGCTCATAGCACAATGTCCAGTCAGTCAATGCATCAATCTTGAATAATCTATTTAGCTTTAGAAACATCGCTGAACAATGTTAAAGGAGTCTAAGCTGAGCTTTCAGAAGTAAAAAGCCCTGGAAGTGTCTGCTTATTGCAGGTTTTTTTTGCAACAAAATGGCTTAATATTGGCGTCCGCGTCCGCTTAACATAGGTGTCCGCTGAATGCAGGTTTATTTCACGGTAAATATAGGAAGAAAAGTTTGGGACTCTAACTGGTGTCCACTTAATAGAGGGTGTCCGCTTAATGTGGGGTCCGCTTAAGACAGGTTTCACTGTATCTGTTGTTCTATGTGGCTGGCACCGTGGGAGGGGCGGTTGCCTCATGGTTAGTACGCTTCACTCCGGATTGAGCGCTCTGGGTTCGAGCCCCGGCAGGGGATATTGTGTTGTGTTGTGCTGTGTTCTTGGGCAAGACATTTTCGCGTGTATAAATCGATCCCGGCGAATTTAATGCTGGGGGTAGTCGTGAGATAGACTAGCGTCCCATCCAGGGGGGAGAACAAATACCCCTAGTCACTTCATGCTACTGAAACCGCAGTTAAGTGCCGGCCTGATGGGCCGCTTGGCTCGTATGCAGACAGGAACAGGTATGCAGGGAACATCACCAGTTTTCTATTTATGGAAGGGGTCCATCTACTGGAATTCAGAAGTAATTGTAAATTACGAACATGGGCGTCCACAGCCATTCATTGGTTTATTATCGCACCTTTTCAAGCGCTTGCTCCATGTGGTTAATCTGCTTTTTGTATTCATCATTCTGTTCTCGGATCGTTCGCAGCTCGAATTTTAGCTGGTCTCGCTCAACTGTCAGTTGTTTAACCGTTCCCGACAATTCGCTGCTTCTCCTCTCGTAATAGCGTGCGTCTTAAAGCAACAGAGAAACCAGTGAGAGAACTAAAAGTTGAGTTATCGCCGATCCAATAGTCAAGCCTGCAAATGCATGTACAGCTCAGCTCGGTGTAGCACGAAAATTCATCATTATTATCATCATCATTCCTTTTCATCCCGGGAAGGGAGAGCATATCATTCATGGTATCCACCGGTAACAGTATTCAATAAAATTGTTTCCTACCTTGGAAGCTGTATTTAGACTCTCTGTCAACCAATGGATTCTATAAAAAAGATAATGACACGACAGTTTTTGCAAGCAGTCACTGAAGCGTGACAGAATAACGTAAAATCACACTCATAACTCTGGCTGATAATATGATTATATCAATGCCAACTTACTTGTTTTGTAAGGCGTCCAGTTCTCCACGTTTCGCGGTCACTTCTTGTTGCATGGCTCCAGCCACTCGAACAGCTGCAATGTAAGTACAATATTATAAGAGCCTTTAGCTTTAGGCAAATGTCATAGTCTAAAAAGTGCTGATATTGCTGCAAAGTTGGCTCTTTTGAAAACAAAGCAAACAATACTATAATGATAATGAGTTGTTCTACATGAAGCCCAAAGTGAGAGCGCCCAGCAATATTAAGCTGCGACTTATGCAGATGACGTACCTTTGCCACTCATGCCGCCCTTTGTCTTCAGTAATTTTCGCGTCAAAGTTAAATCTTGTTCCGAACCTTGTAAACCAACGGAGAAATACATGTGCAGAAGGGCAGTGAAATGTTGACATACAGAATTTTCTCCAAATCCAGGAAATGCCAATGAAAGTAAATGTGCAAACAACAACAACATCGAAAAAAGATATCACAGGAGATAAACCAGGAAGCAAAAACGGAAGACCGCGAATAGTTCTTACTTTTCTTTTACAGATCCTCGGGAAGGAAGCGATAGAGCAAGCAGAGAAAAGGACAACTTCCCCTTGTTACTCTCTCTTTTGATTTTTACTCAATGACAAGTATACGAAATAAAATATCTAAAGCTCCTACCAGTCAAATGTAAAGAGACTAGGATTGTGACTCGAGAATATTGAGTTTGTTTAAGAATGATGTATTTTATCTCTGGCTACCTGTAGGTACCATACTGCTGGTGACGGCAAGGGCATTTGAGAAAGTATTACTGATTATATACCTTTTAGTCGAGAGAGCAATTTACTGATCTCTTTCTCGCGTTCTCCGTGTTTTCCTTCAACCAGAGAACTCAACGAGCCATTCTCGTCCTTCAACTTCGTCACCTCAATTTGCCGCAGCTTTAGCTCCGCCATGATGTTACTTCGTTCCTCCATCAAGGCGTGTAATTCTTCTTGTTTAATTTGTAAACTGTTTGACACGGAGTTTTTCTCTTCTTCCAACTCCTTGACTCGCTTATCCTTGGCTCTCAATTTCTTGGCCAATATTTCACGATGACTTTTCATTTCCTCCACCTCGCCGATTCTTTCTTCCAACGTTCGTATTAACTGTTCTCTCTCTCGTTGAAGCGAATCACCCGTTTGGCTATTCCTCTCCAGAATTTCTGCCAGATTAGTCCCCTGCGCTTGAAAGGTCGCTATTGTCCTCTCCCTTTCATTGAGCTGAGTCTGAAGTTTTTCAACACAGTTCTCAGCTTCTACCAAGCCTTTAGATTTTAATTCTAAGGATTTTGTTAATTCTTCGACTTGCTTGTGCAAATTGGAAACACCGCGGTGTGTTTTCTCAAGTTCCTCAGCTAAACGAATTTTCTCCTCTCTTACAACATTCATTTCCTTAGTTCTCAGTTCTAAATCGTTCTTCAGTTTGACGTTTTCCTCTTGTTCTTTGGCTAATTCGAGTCTTTTATTTTCTAAATCCGCTGTCAAGGTTGAAATATTTTGATTTGACTTAGTGAGCTCGTTTAAAATGCCATCGAGCCGAGCGTTTGCTCTCTCTCTTTCCTGATTAAGCGCCTTTTCCAGTTCAATTTCCCTCAGTCGCGCACTCTCTTCGCGTATGTCTTTCACTAACATTTCCTTCTCTGCGACATTGGCTCTTAAATTGTTCGCTTCTTCGCTGTACTTTTCCTGAAGAATAGTCAACTCTTTGCTTAGTTCTTCGTTCTTTTTCTCTGCTACTTGTCGAAGTTTTTCCATTGCAATGAGTTTGTCGTTCAGCGCAATAACGTTTGCTTGTTCCTGTGAAACTCGAGCGAGTAAGTTTTGTTTCTCGTCTTTTACGACTTGAAGTTCGGCTGTCAATTCACGAACAGAAAGTTCCAGTTCTTTGGACTAAACGAAAAATAAAAGAACCACTATAATTCTCGCAAGGGTTAAAGTTAAAATATAGTATCACGCTGGACTGAAAGCGTCTGAATGATCCAGCAACAGACAAATATACAAATATGCCAGTTATCTGTTTTCATGTGACTGAAACCGCTGAGAATCAAGATAAAAGGGTACCCACCTTAGTTTGAAATTGCTCCGTGCTTTCGTTACTTGATTTTTTGGACTTTTCAAGCTCTAGCTCAAGCCAGTTCACTTTGTCTTCCATAGCGGACACTTCTGTTTGGTGTTGCTCTCTGAGTAATAACACATTATAAATGATAGCAAAAATGAAAGAAGGAAAGATCGACAGGGCATAAAGTATTTCCCACCGGCGCGTAGTCGCGGAAAATAGCGGTTGGTTAACATTGTGGGACACGATAACGAAAGCACTTTAATTCCTGCAGTGAATAATCGTGTCTGTATGTACAATATAGTCTACACCTAGGCAAGGTGAATTTTAATGTAAAAAATATATATATTAATTTAGTTATAAGCACTGAGCGAATAACAATGTGTGAGTCGACAGAAACGCCACGGACCTGAGTTTGTCTGTTTCTTGTTGTAAAGTCTCCAGCTCTTTTTTAACAAGCGTTATCTTGTTAGCTGAAGATTCTAACGCTTGGCCATGCTCCTCCTCCAACTTTGAGATCCTAAAGTTAGTAGTAGAAAAATCAATGAGAAGGTATATGTCTTAACTTAAAATTCAATTCCACATTAAATTACACTCGGATCACCTTTATGAAAAAAATGTCCGTAAGGAGTGATTGCCCCGGTGATAAAAGTTCTGAAAGGAACTGTTAATTCTATTCAGAACTAAATATAAATGTACCTTACCCTATTGTTACTCCTGGGTTCAGATCATAAACCAATAAATTTGGTATCTGAATACTATATAGCCTACCCGACAATTTTCTTTCGTTTTTTAACTCCTTCCTCCATTTTCTTTTTGTCTTTTTCAGCACCCTCTAGGTCCACCCCTCAATTATTTTCACTTGTCTTATCCGTTTCAGATCAAATGATTGGAACATTCTCTTACTTCACCTTGAATTCTCACTGCATTTCGTCTTGTTTCTTATCCGTTTGTTCTCTACTGCTCTTGAGCCCTGCCTCAACCTGCCACAAGCACAAAATATTGAAGGTAAAATGCCAAATTGAAAGATTGTTTCAGACTGATATGGAAGTCTTTTAAGCTGTCATGGGCAAATCTAAACTATGAAAGGAGGTCCTTATTATTTGAAAGCGAGCAGCCTTTTGTCTCCGTGTCAAAACGAGTCTTCGTGCGAAACTATTCTTACCCCTAAAGGTTCATTTCCAGGCAAATCAAACTCATTTCCATGTGACAGGTTTTGCACGAGCACTAGTTTTAAAACAGAGGCACAAGCGAACTCGGAAATGCCTATTGTTCAGGTTCTTTGCTCATGTTAGCTTCCTTGATGAACACATACATGCCATGTAATATCTAGGTGTATACAATCAGTGTAAGTTACAAAACATTCCGCAACCAGCTCTTTACCCCATCCAGCTTTGACTGTAGTGTCTTCTTCTCGTTATCATCCTCAAAAGGACACTTTTGGAGGATTTCAATAAGCGCGTCACCGATCTGAGTCACAGAAACATTGCTCTCCAGTGCACTAGTTACTAAGCCTGAACGAAATCTTCTCTTTTCCTCCTCGAGTGATATGCGCTTTATTTTGTCAAAGAAAGACTTGTGACCAGCTAAGTCTTTTTCGAGTTCGCTCACACTGGATTCCATGGAATTTAAGTCCTGAAATAAAGTAAGAAAAAGTTCATTATATTGAAGGTTATATACAGTGTATAGCATTTCAGCGTTCGGCTCACCTTTGAGTCACGCACGTGAGCGGCGAAGAGCAAAGCGATCCGGCGGGAAGGAGTCTGGTGAAGAGGCGTCTCGCGGCTTCGCGCTAAGGGCTACGCCGCGCGCGCTTGTGCTCCAACGTGAGCCTGCTCCCAGGCTATTCGAGTGAGCCAGCATGTGAACGCACGTGAAAATCACTTTTAACTGATCTTGCGAAGAATGAGTGGCACACTCGTACTCTATGAATCAAGTCCCCAACGACGAAACAGTCATTAAAAATGCACCTACACGTACATGACTGATGTTTCTTAACAGGACTTGCAAAAACCCGCCTCATAACAAAATGCAGGTCTCAGAAGAAACGAGACTGTCAATTTTCATTGAGCAATAAAGTGTACCACTGCTGAACACACCTTGTCCTTTGCATCTATGATCTGTTGTTGTTTTCCTAGTCCAGCTTCCAGTTGATGAATTAACTGTAATTGACCCGCGGCTTCGTTTTCTCTGAACAATAGATACATTTCATAAAAGCAACAAAGGAGGTTAAATGTATTACTTTTAACAAAAGACCAATTTACTGAATTATATGTAGATTCCTTTCGATCTTTCAAGCCCGGCCTTTATCATAAAGGCCGGGCTTGAAAGTCGTGTCATGCCTCAGCAGACATTTTCGCAGCTGCGTTGGTTTTTGCGTACATTATACAATTTATTCCAGAGGAAGAATGGCTGTCATGCCGGCTAAGTCACGAAAATTGCATGTCTGTTATGTATCTCAGATGGCAATGACTTCTCATTTACAAACATAATGTGATCTGATTAAATCATTTTTTTAAAATCAATTACATTTCAAAAATAATAGCACAATAAAGGAATTTCACATTTGGTGAAATCATCACTTCATTGAGCTTCAAATTCCTCGCATCTTTTTCAGTTTTGGCCACAAAGGTTTGAAGACAAACTCACATGTAATGTAATATAATGTAATATTTTCTTTTTACAATGAACATTTTTTTACCTGAGGGCAAGAACGTGATCCCTTCCTGCCACAGTTTCTTTCAAGCGATTTTCTAACTCACTGACCACCTCTCTGTAATATGCATCTTGCTTTGCGCAAAGCTCTGTGGTCTGTAAGGAGATACATGTGGAAATTGCTAAATTTAGAGTTTGAGATATCATGCCTTTCAAAAATAAGAATCCCACTGACATAATTACCATTTTTAACTTTCTTTTCAAATCCTCCATCTGAGCATTGGATTCTCAAAGACCAAACTCTGTTCCAATGTTTCCAAATCCTGAAACCGGGTACCCAACAGTCCTGGTACCCAAACCTCCAGTTCGAAGAGGTCCACCACCATAAGTGGAGCTAATACTGGGACTGAGGTGAGAAATTACAGAGTCATCACTGTGTCACTTAATTTCCTTTAGTGGATTAGACAGCAGACAGTATACTGTGTGTACAACGTAGCCCTTTTGAGGAGCAGGGAGGTTAAGAGCTCCTGAGGGTGCCAGACAATTATCAAAGAGTGTTCTCAAGTATGGCTTAGCTCAGTTCAAGGGGTTCATTCACTTTTTTTGTACTTACAGCTCAACTCTCGCCTTGTGATCACCCTGCTAATATGGACACCCACTATTATGAACAGAAGCTACATCCCCAGTTGACGCTACAGTAAAATGTACAGAAATGACTCCCCCTAATACAGTGTCTCACTATTGCAGAATTTTGGACACTTGTTTTTTGTTTTTCTCTTGTTACAATGAACAACTTGAATGACATAATTATTCTGCAGTCTTGTAGTAATAATTATTACTAGTTTGTACACTATTTTGACCCATATTATGAACTGGAGTAAATATTTACTACACATTATAGGCAACTGGAATTAAGAGTATAGCAGTACATGTATCAGTGACACTTTATAAGCGAATATTGTCATTTTTATTGCACCCTGCTCTTGCGGACTCGCACTACTATGGACACCAATTGACAGCCTAGCAGGTGTCCCTACTAATGAGAGTTGACTGTACATGTACACATGGGCAATTCCACTATCACGGAGATTACATTCAGACTCAATTTTGAAACTTTAATTTAGCACAGAAAGAGTATAAAAAGGAGTTGTCCAGTTTTCCATTTATGAACATGTTTGTGCCTACTGACATGTCAATTGGGCTGCACAATTTTTCCAGTTGACTAATTTGTATTGGTATCACCCAACTAGTGGACTAATGCAAATCCTGCATTTTAATTGGCTACGCTACTAGAGGACTATTAGTAATAGTCCTTGAGTAGCAAAACTGGTGCGATCGAGCGTGACGCTTTCTTTCGTTTTATTCCCAAATAAATATTTCTTCAACTTGCATTTGTTAACATTATTGTTGCCTTTTCTGTCCGACTAGTTGGGTGATACTAAAACAATCAAACAAGTAAAACAATAGCCTCATGGGCTATTGACCCGTAGCCCTTGCGGGCTACGGGTCTAATTGTTAATGAGAGATATAGAGCGAAAAAACACTGTTGCGGACGTTACATAAAAAACAACCACAATTTTCCTGTGAAGTATCAGGGGGTTTTGTATGAACTGTTCAAAATATATGCAGTTTAGTGGTTGTGTGACCCAACAAGGCTGATTTCATTTGAACTGACATTCACAATTTTGCAAGGGTATTTGAACTTAAACGTCGTGGACGTTACACTGTGTGAATCATTGCCAAGTATAGAAAACAAATGAGCTTTTCTGTATAGTTCTCAGTCATGTAAGGCAAGATAGGCAAACACTTTATGTCATTTTGAATGAAACTGGTTGGCCCTTCATGTAAAAACCCTGAAATATCACAGCACAGTTTGGGGGAAACAACACGCTTTTTACATCAAGTATAACCTGCATTTGAGCCCGCTTTTGGCATTCTGAGCCTGGAAACTTACGTTGGTCACCAGAATACAGAGTTGGCACAACTATTTATTATTGGCCTAGACAAAGGAAACAAAAGGGTCCTCTTTTCAAACATTTCTGTGGGAAAAAAACTCTTGAAAGTAATAGGATACATAAAAGGGTTTAAGAATTGTTAAAAATGACTATGTTCATCAGAATGGCAGAACCTCTTCTATTGTTGAAATTTCAGAATAGTTAACAACCCACTTGAAAGTTGCTGTCTTTGTCAAAATGTTTATTAGGCAAACTAGAGCAAATCTAGAAGGACATATGGTCTTGTGGTGTAATGGAATAGCTTTTAAGAACCATTTCAAAATGTTTTTCCTTAACTTCAAGTAGTTTAACGTCCACGATGTAACATCCAGAACAATGTTTTGCTGCCATTATTTTAAAAATGTTGTTGTTTACCAGAGATTTCTTTTTACCAAAGTGTTTCTATTGGATATCTAGCTGTGTGACAAGAATGGTTTTAAAATCTTTCTGGTTGTTACTTTGGAAAAGAAAAAAGATTGTTAAAGCATTGCGGACATTATGTCGGTGACAAAACTTTTTTTTTTATGTACATCTTTTTTTTTAAAAAGTTCAGGGTGAATTTTATATCACTCATGTATTAACTCCAGTGAGGGACTTTTTCTGATACAAGTGTCCCTTATATTTTCCAAGTTTGATACAGCAAGTTAAAAAATTTACTTCTTGCCTGTTGTTTGCTTTGGGGACCCCCCCCCCCCCTGATAACATGTCACAAGGGAGCTGAAATTTATTTTTCTGTGTACTTTAACTTGTCCATAATGTAGAACAGGGTATAATTTCATGTGCAACTGCTTTTCAAAGTCTGGATTCTGACATCACTCATGTGGAATTGCCCATATACATGTACAGCTTTGCTGACCAAAGCTGTCCTGAAAAAAGGAAACAACAATACACACATGTTTACGAGGTATGAAATAATGCTGAAAGGTACAATGCTTTATGGGTAGTGTTGGTTCACTGTTGTTAGATCAGAGTTGAGTTCACAGTGCTTCAGCTGAAAGGAAAGGAAAGATGAAAGCATGACTTGTACTAATGCTATTTTCACCTATCAAGCTGAAACACAGAAACTGCAAACTTCAATGATGAAATAAAAACCACTACTACCCGTAGCAGAAGTTCCTAGATCTACTGTTATAATGGCCATGCATGCTTTTATGCTTTCATACTTTTGTGCGACAACATGTCTCAATATAGCTGCTAATAATTTGTACTCAATATACATTCTGCTAATTATTAACAGCACACGCTGTACAGTATCTAATGACTGTATGAACTTACTAGTTACCAGAGGGTTTAGTCCTGGCATGGAAATCGGTTTGTTGTGAAATGCCAGAAAACAGATCTTTCTCCTTGTGCTGTTAACATGAGAATAACATCAGTGTTTTCAGTAGTGTTATATATCACAGAACATACCGAGAACTAACTTGCATACTCTTGAAGTCCAGGGTTTTTTCACATGAGCTACTGGGCTGTCGTTAAGGGCCGTCACCCATTACACTGTTATAGCTGAGTATGCTACAAAATGTAGATGGGTCCCTGTCATTACAGGTGAACTTGCTGCCTGTTGTTGGTAAAATTCACCAAATAATCAACAAGTTTGTTACTGGTGAGGTAGGGCTCGAAAAAAAGTGCCGTCCTGTTGTCCAAGACAAGTAGATTTTCTTGGGCAAGTAACTTTTCATTCTCACTTGCACCAAGGGTAAGGGCCCAGGCAAGTCGTTTGCAAACAAAATCATTAAAAGTGCAAACTAAGACTTGCCCAGGGTTAGCAAATTTTGAGTGCTACTTGTCCCAAGGGTAAGCTGGAATTCAAGGTTTTTTTGAGCCCTGTGAAGCTTAAGATCAAGGTGACAGGTGACTCAAAATATGGCCCAATGACAGTCTTTCATGACTTCCATTGCAACCATGTTGTGCATGTATATATACATGCATGTAGTAGTTATCCGATTTCAGAAGCACCTACAAATAGGTAAAATTGTTGATAAATATACATTTAATGCAAGGAAGTCCTACAGTTCCCACTGATAGAAGGTCTTGTATTGTATTGTGTTGACTATTGTATTACATTTTTCCAGACCATGTGTATTGCTTGGCCTGGTCATTGTCAACCCTTTCGTCAAAATTAACTTACTTCCATGTTTTCAAGATCGACTCTGAGTTGGTCAACCTCACTGGCCTTTGATATCAGGTGTCCTTGAAGGTCTTTGATAGCACCAGACTACAATGCATGAGATGAATGGATAGAGAAAATCATTTGTGTGATACAAATAAACTTCATGGAGTTTCTTTAAATTACATTAATAGAAAACAGAATAGATAGTGAATAGCGTAGCCAATCAGAGAATGGCATTCATGATAGAACACTAGTTGATTTAACCTAAAACTTGATAGAAACACAGAACATGTTTTCTATTTCTGAAATAAAATTATCGAAACTACAAAAATATTTGTAAGTTTAAGATAACTGGATGTTGACATTCCTTCATTACATACAAACACTTTATCCACTTGTCGGCTGACTTGAATTCTTATCACGCTGTCAAGGTCTTCTGGTGCTCTTTCAATTCCAGCAGGATTGGCCGGCCTTTGAGTAGCTGATTAAAACAAAAGGAGAAAACCAAAAAATTGACAGGGCTCGAAAAAAGGACCGTCTGGTCGTCTGGGACAAGCAGATTTTCCTGTTGGACAAGTAACTTTTCATTCTCACTTGCCTGATGGAAAAGGGCAAGTCATCTGCCAACTAAATTAAAAAAATAATAAACTAAGACTTTGCCCAGGGGAAGCGAAATTTGAGAGCTAATTGTCCGAAGGGCAAGCTGGGAATCATTTTTTTTTCAAGCCATGATTGAAAGAAGGAATAGTCACGAAATGGCTTGCAGATACATTAAGGTGTGTCCACTTTGGCCTGGGTTGCACCAGAGCCAATTTTGTCTGTATAAGTACTAAATCTGTCAACAAGTAGCGTAAAATACGTGCCACCCCCAGTTTCAAAAACTTACCAAATTTTTGGGGATTGCCAAAATTTTGTCAGTCTTCGAAGAAGCCGAAGTGCTGCCTTGGAGGTTTCCAAATTTTGGCAAAGCAAACAGTTTTGTTTTTTAACCATTAAATTGTCATATTTTTTAAAACATGTCTGGATAAAATTATGGCGAGAAAATAACTTTGACAGCTACATGTAGTCCAGTTTGGCGTGTGCGATGGTGGGACAATATCATTTTTTACCCGGTCCGTCTGACACTTTTTACAGTTGTTTCAATGCAAACGAGGAATATGAGTGGCGTATTTATCCAAATTCTTGTGACTTGCACCCTGAACATGGTTACTGGCAGCAACTTGAAGAGATGGCTTCAGCTAGACAATCTTCTTTGATTGCAAGTGGCGCAAGCAACAACACAAATGCACAAGTCCAGCAAAACTGCACGTCCAATTAATGGGCCGAAAATCACGAGTTGCTGAAGAGGGGAGAGTCAAGAACATGCAGAGTAAAGAAAAATCTGGGAAGAGTTAATTGAGAAAGATAGATCTTATGACGTATATTTCAATCAGGAACGTTTTGGTTCCAACATGTTGGTCTAATGTGAGCACTGCCAAAATTTGGAACTTTTTGCCAATTTTTTTGCCACGCCAAAAATTGGAAATATTTGAATTCGCTCTAGTGTGACCCGGCCCTTTGTGAAAGAAATTTGTGTTAATACAATATCAGGGAGAGAGGTGAAGAGGATAAGAAAGTAAGCAGTTACAGCGCAGAAACACTGTCCTGATAATCATGTACTGAACAGTGGACAATTAAACTAGCACGATTGTTAAACTAAGTGGTATTTGCAAAATATTTTTAAAAAGGTAGAATTGAAATTTTAGGATCATAACAGAGTAAAGATTTCTTTTCTGCTCTCCAAACGTTAAAGGTAAATGATTGAGTTCATATTGTTATGACCAAATCAATGCCAAGAAGTGGCAAATTATGCCATCACCCAAACAGAGGAAATAATTATTAATGCAATTAAAGTAAAAACCTTACCAAAACTAGACCAAGGCCTGGTCCAAACACTGCTCCACTCATGTGCCGAGCCAAACTTGATAAAGTTTGACTTTAGAGTGACTTTGAGCAACCGCTGGTTCAGACGGCGTACTTGCATTGAACTTAATTCAGGAAGCCAGTGGTAACAATTTTCGACGAGAAAATATGCGTTCTGAATTCAAGAACTCTGTCCAAATAGAAAAGCTGTGATTAACATTTCGCTGTTATAGCAACATTTAGGGAAGCAAATTCAAACTCAAGGTTCAGTGTTTGTATTTAGACAGATTTTCTCCCGGTTAATTTGACTTGTTAAGGGGAAATCTCATAAGCTGGGCTATTATCACGAAAAAAGGCAAAAAATGAATTTGCACTAAAGGAACTCACTTATACAGTCCCGTTTCTCATAAATCGAAGACATACTGGTATATTTGTTGTCTTTATTTTTAACGACGACTTTGAGCTTCATGCATGACTGGTCTCACCACTAAATTTTGAGCCAATCACGAGTCCCATTATATCAAAAGTACATTACAGTAATTTACAGCTGTATGCATTAGGTTCGACACTTGAGGAGAACGCCGTATGAATCAGCTGCCGCTCCAACGTCGCATAATGCGACAGACCCTGCCGAATTTAATGTTGTTTGCCGCACCATTTAACCTAACCTGCCTGATTCAAACTGATTCAAACGCCGCTCTTCTGCCGTACTTAACTCATCAGTTAGGTTCGGCGCGTGAATGGAGCGGCGTTTGGAACGGGCCTAACAATTCTAGCAACAGACTCTTTACTACGCTGCCTGAACGAGACGCCATACCAGGTGAGCCATGTGTAATAGTTCTAAAAGTAGTCTCAACCTGCAACCTCAGGCATGTACGCGTTTGTCAAAGTGTATATACGTTTAAGTTTGCGACATACATGTACTTGTCCGACAAGAACTCATCGATATATCGCGCAAACGATTAAACAGACTGCATTATACTTACCAACGCCGTCAGTTGTAACAGAAGCAGAAGAAAACGGAAAATGAGCGTTCGATTCCGCAGTCACAGTAACATCAGTCGGCTTCTGTCCGATTTTTGGCGGTCGTAACAAAGGCGAAGGTATGTTAGGGATGTTGGGAATATCGGAGCCCAAACGATATGGATAAGCTGAGGAGTTATTGCGTCCTCCTCGGACGTCTCCACCTCCCTCCTTGCTGGTTCCGGTTGATGTCGTTTCCACCGGTAAAGTGACAGAAGCAGTTAGGGACGGTTTCGTTATAAGCTTATCTGTTGTATTCGAAGCAGCCATTGCATTCCAACCGATAAAAAAGCGGTGGACTGGTCTAAGGTGTGAAGCTTATGTACAATGTCACTCGTGCCATAGGCAAAGTTAAGCACTGAAGGTTGCTCCAACGTCTTTTTCCCTTGCAATCACCAGGAGAATTTGAACTCTATTCAAAATACACTTCGTCCGCCATTTTGTAACCGTCATTCGGATGAACGATAAGAACTGGGAACAACAACATCTTGGCTAGCTCCAGATTTCTACCAACCGACCGAAAAGGCGCGGCAAAACAAAGACATCGTTCCAAGGGTCCTGGGGCCCGTTTCTCGAAAGCCACGGAAACTTTTCGGGCCCGTAAAGCCATTTTCAGTTCGTCTGTATCTAAAAACAGAGAAGTGCACACGCCTGAAACTTCTTGTATGAAGGGAACTGTAACATATTCGCACGTGAGAATTAGCACCTATTGTATATTATATTTTGTGTACGCATATTTAAGTAGGATAGCACATTATGTAAATGTAGAAAGCACACACATCCACGCGGTGTGTATGAACAAGAAGAATAAACCTATTCGACAACACACTACATGGTGGCAGCGTTTTACAAGAATAATTTTATAGAGTTAAATCAAGAGAGACCAGCAGAAGCGAATTATGGCAACAGCAACGTCTTTTGCGTCACCACAGATGAACTGGGACGCTCCTGATCCGATAACTGCATTCGCAAGATTCAAACAAAAATGTCAACTTATGTTCTCAAGCGTTCTCAAAGACGCCGATGACGAAGAAAAAGTGAGCTATATTTTACTCTGGTCGGGTGAAAAAGGCCTGGATTTATACAACAGTTGGACATTCACAAAGGAGGAAGACAGGAAAAAGCCTGCCATTATTTTCGAACGGTTCGAGAATCAATTGGAACCGAAGACGAGTCATCGAATTCACAGATACACACTACAAGGAATGCGACAAGAACAAGGTGAGCCAGTGGATGATTTTATCTCAAGATTAAAAAATCTAGCAGCAAAATGTCAATTTCGCGACAATGCCGAAGTCGAAGACAGAGTTTTGGATCAGCTCATTTGGGGGTCAAGAAATCCCGATGTCCAGAAGTCTCTCATAAGCCGAGACAAATCATTGACGCTTATAGCCGCTATTGAGACTGCAAGAAGCTACGAAGCGACAAGTAAACACATGAAGACACTGGCAGGAAGTAGCGAAAGCCATCAAGAGGATAGAAGTATAGATGCCATTTATAAAGAACAAGAAAGGGAATCCTGTAACAACTGCGGAAAACAACACCCGAGGAACAAATGTCCAGCCTACGGTACATTATGTCGAAAATGCGGCAAAGCTAATCATTGGCAATCTGTCTGCCGATCCAGCAAACGGAGACAACTTAACCAAGGAAGAAAACCGGCCTTCAAAAAAGTTATTCACACGATTGAAGACAGGGGCGACGAGGAAAATGATGAAATTCTGACAATCAGTACCATCGAGGTTAACACCATAGAAGACACGCAACATTCGACACACGACACACGCGATGAAGTCTTTGCAACACTTGAGATAACTCAGCCAGAAAAGAAGCGGAAAATTAATCTCCAATGCAAGGTAGACACAGGTGCACAGAGCAATGTTTTGCCTATCAGGCTACTTCGCATAATCGCCCCAGAGAAGTTTGACGACAAAGGAAACCCCAGACCAGAAGCACTGGAAAAGAATGAAGCCGTCCTTTCAGCATATGGTGGCTCTGTAATTAAGCAGCTTGGCACTATAAACATCCCTTGCAAGTACAAAGAGAAGAAGATTAACTGCATTTTCTACGTCACAGACACTTCAGGGCCAGCTATTCTAGGTCTAAAAGCGTGCACTGCTCTAAAACTGGTCACCCTACACTGTACACTAAGAACAAATCAATTAGACCAGGCTAATTTAACTCGCAGTGTCAATGCCCCAGCTCAAAATTCGGGTACTTGCAAGAAAAGCTCGAGTTACATTGGAAGTCATGTACCACTGGAAGAGCGGCCATCAATCACAAGTAAACAAAGAGCTGATGGAGATGTACCCAGAATGTTTCAATGGCACAGTTGGATGTTTTGACGACTATACGTATCACATCACACTGGATCCTGAAGTACCACCGGTGGTCCATGCACCTCGCAAAGTGCCCATAGAGTTGAAAGATAAATTACAAGCCGAATTACGTGAGATGGAGAGTCAAGATATCATTGCAAAAGTAACGCAACCTACAGATTGGGTTAACTCCCTGGTTATTAGAGAAAAAGAAAATGGGCGACTCCGTTTATGCCTCGATCCTAAGGACCTGAATAAGGCGATCAAAAGAGAACATCATCCCATACCCACTCTAGAGGAAATCACACCCAAATTAGCAGGAGCAAAGCTTTTTAGCAAGCTCGACGCTCGCAATGGCTATTGAAATGTCAAACTAGATGTGAAATCCTCGTATCTGACAACCTTTAATACACCATTTGGTCGATACCGTTTCCTCAGGATGCCGTTTGGCCTACGAATGAGTCAAGATATCTTCCAATTCAAGATTGATGAGACGTATCGTGATTGCCAGGGAGCCATTGGCATTGCAGATGACGTCACAGTCTATGGAAAGAACGACCAAGAGCATGATTTACACCTACACGAAACCATGGAACGTACCAGAAAGGCTGGCATCAAGCTCAATGACGAGAAGTGCGTTATCAAAACAAAGGAGTGCAATTTCTTTGGTATGCTTTACACACCAGACGGCGTCAAGCCCAGCCCAGATAAAGTCAGAGCCATAGAAAATTTAGAACCGCCCAAAGACAAGAAGGAGCTTCACACCTTTTTGGGGATGGCAACTTACATGAGCTCATTCATCCCCAATCTAGCTGACCACACTGCCCCCTTAAGAAACCTCTTAAAGGAGAACGTTGACTTTGCATGGAATCCATCACATTCGAAAGCCTTTGAGAAGGTGAAGTCACTGATATGTACCACAACGACCCTGGCGTACTATGACAGAAATGAACCAGTTGTCCTTCACGTTGACGCATCAATTAAGGGCTTGGGCGCAGCTCTCTTCCAAAAAAACAAGCCAATAGCCTTTGCATCGAAAGCACTTACGCCTGCGGAGACCAGATATGCTAACATCGAACGGGAACTATTAGCCGTGGTCTATGGCTGCGAAAAATTCCATTCGTACCTCTATGGAAGATCGTTTGTGGTTAAAACAGACCATCGCCCCCTAGAACAGATCCATAAGAAGAACCTGATGCAAGCACCTCCACGCCTTCAAAGAATGCTATTGCGTCTACAACCCTACGACTGCGTTATCAAATATCTTCCAGGGAAAGAAATGGTTACAGCCGATGCCCTGTCACGCCTTTCGCCGTTGGATGAATTTGAAGTATCAGACATGAATGTGAAAGTTCACCACCTAATCAGAATCACCCCAGCTAAAATAGAGGAGTTCAAAGAGGAAACTGCAAAAGATGAAACCCTGCAGCTTCTATCTCGTCAGGTTATACAAGGTTGGCCCGATAGTGGGAAGAAAATTGTTCCGGCGCTAAAACCGTACTGGCCCCTACGAGATGACATATCAGTAGAAGATGGGCTGATACTTCTTGGAAGCCGTGTTATAGTACCTGAATCCTTGAAAGGCAACATCTTGCAGCAAATCCACAGAGGGCACTTTGGTATAGAAAAATGCAAACTACGAGCAAAATCCAGTGTTTATTGGCCAAGCGTATACAAAGAAATAGAAAACCTTGTAAATTCATGTTGCGTTTGCCAGAAGTACCACAATTCTCAACAAAAGGAGCCTATGATACCATCAGAGATCCCTTCAAGACCATGGCAAACATTGAGCGCAGACCTGTTCTACGTCCAACAGTCGTGGTTCCTCATAGTTGTCGACTACTATTCCAAGTTCCCATTTGCCAAGAAGCTTCACAACCTCACAACCGGAGCCGTTGTTAATGAGATGAAAATGCTATTCGCAGAAAATGGAATCCCAGAATCTCTTCAATGCGACAACGGTACTCAGTTTACATCCGGCGAGTTCCAACAGCTGGCAAGCCAATATGGCTTTGCAATTGTGACATCATCTCCCCATTACCCACGTGGCCATGGGTTCGTTGAACGCCAAGTCCAAACGGTTAAGAAGACGATCCTAAAATGCAGAGAAACAAAAGAAGACATAGATCTAGCCCTGTTAGCTCTACGAACAACGCCCCTGAGTTCCAATACACCATCACCGGCTGAATTACTGAATGGCCGAGTATTCAAATCCACACTTCCTGGTAAGATCCAGCCATCAAAGAACCAAGAAGAAGTTAGAAATTGGCTTAAAGCGAGACAAGACAACCAATGCTACTATTACAACAGGCACACCAAAGAACTCCCTGAACTACACAGGGACCAAGCCATCTATGTACAAGATCCCGTGAGAAAGACATAGAATCCTGCTAGAGTCATAGATCAGGGAGAGACCCCTCGCTCGTATCTTATAGAAACTGGAACTGGTGCTCAACTACGAAGAAATAGAATCCATCTCAGACCAAATAATGCTTCCAACAACTTAGCAAACAACTTGTCGAATTGCATTCCTCAAGGAAGTATGACTGCACAATCTTCAAGCGCCAATCCACGAGAGTCCACCACAGCAGGCAATTCAGCAAACAACCCATCGAGTGGCAATTTGATTATACGGCCCTCAAGCGCCAACCCACAATGTCCCACCTTAACAGAAGCCGAGAAAGGACCAAGAAAATCTCGCGCGGGACGTGAAATCCGAGCACCGGAAAGACTTAATCTCTGACGCTTGCTTTAGTAGTTATTATTAGCATGATACATGAACACTAGACAGAAAATCCCTATATATTCTAATTTTATTCATTGTCAACGTATATACAAGATACGTGTACCTGAGACATTGGCCCGAATGAATATTTTGTTTTTGTTTGTTTTCATTTCAACTAACATAGTTTTTTAAGAGAAGGGGATGTAACATATTGGCACGTGAGAATTAGCACCTATTGTATATTACATTTTGTGTACGCATATTTAAGTAGGATAGCACATTATGTAAATGTAGAAAGCACACACATCCACGCGGTGTGTATGAACAAGCAGAATAAACCTATTCTACTCTCTTCATATTAAGAATACATGAATAAAACAGCTCTGTTATCGTATGGTTCGACATTTTGCTATGGCTTTCCGGGCCCGAAAAGTTTACGGGGCTTTCGAGAAACGGGCCCCTGGAAGAGCAAATGTTATGTCGGGCACGCAGAATAAGACATTTTGAGGTTTAGGAAAACTGCTAAACACCACCTAAGCGGCGTTCTGCTCGAGCATCTTTAAACAAATTTTCTACGCCTTAAGCGTGCATTATACCCTCTTTCATTTGTGGCATAAAGGGGTCCATTAGCCTACGTAGGTGAAATGGTCTTTCCTGAAGCAGAACGCAACAAAGAAATCAAGCAGGTTCTCTTGGCAGAACAGACTGGGCGAAAACCGTGTAGAAATAAAACTACGTAAAATTTAAATGATCGTTAAAACTTCACACATACATATACCTCATACATAAATAATGTTATGAAGCAAACACTGCTGCCGCGGATAATGGTGTTCAGAAAAGAGCCTACTACACGAGGGTCAGTTACAAAGTCTGACAGATCCCAAAACCCTCAGGAATTGGAAGTCGAGAACTTTTAGCGTGGCGGCCGGTTGCTACTACGCGATCAGAATACTTCACAGGGAAACGTAATACGAAGAAACGTATCAGCTGTTTATCCTGATCTTGAAGAAAAGACTTATTAGCCGACTTATTGCCAGAAATTCCCAAATTTGACAACCCGAACTGTCCACTCAAACGAATACCACAGAACAGGACGACATAAAAATATTCAAAATGCAGAGCCGAATTAGGTGTACTGTGCAATTTGAACGACCAGATTTTAATGGAGCCATTTATCCAACCACATAAACAAATCTGTGACTGTGAGCAGACCTCAACTGCATATATTTCATACGAGCAGGAGCCATAATCGGGGACGGAGACCGTAAGTCTCGGGATTCGCGCGCACCTATGATATGGGACAATATTTCTATTTTTAGAACAAATACACCGATTCCAGGAAAAAACCGGAAGTTGCACGCAAGCGAGGCTTAATAGCCCTCGAGCTTTCAAAATGGCGGACGAAATGCTGGGGAAGAACGAAAAAATTCGAATGTATGTAGGTTAGAGCTACTTGTCTGGAGCAAATGTGGTAAAGAAAAGGAAGAGAGTTGGACACAAGTGTTGTGCGGCTGCAAACTCTAATAATCGAAGCAAAAACCGACCTGATTTATCATTTCCAAGACTGAGTTTCCTTCGGACAAGCTAGCCAGATAAACAAAGAAGAAAAAAGTGGGAAATACTTATGCAAAGGGGAGATGTCTATTTTACCTCGGTAGGAAATAATTTTTGTTTTTCCGAGCACTTCTTGCCAAGTGATTTTAAACTGAGTACACGTTTTGAAACTGGGAGCCGTACCCTCGGCTTTCCCTTGGGCAAAAGTTGATGAGGAATCTCTGTGTAGAGCAAAATATATGATGCATCTGAGTCTGGCATATGAATACCCATCAGCTTCAATCAACTTAGGAATTAATCAGTTTTCATGCCTCTGAGGTAAACAAAAAAATTTTCCCAAAAACAATGTTGAATGTGGAAGGACATTAGTGATTTAAACACAGCCATTGATGAATTTTGAATATTTTTTACTCGCTTAATATTTCAGCAAGATCTGGCTTTTAGGTTTAATGTTTCAGAACTAGTAGTGTCAGATAAATTATTGCATGGGCCAATTTCCTGTACTTGATGTTGGGGAGCCAGCCCATGAATTATTTACCTGAAGTTTTCCTAGGCTGAATTTGAAAACATAAGGTGCAGAATAGACTGCAGAGAGATAACAGGTCAGACACCCAAGATCTGGACATCCAAAAGTGAACTTTACTCTGAATAAGTCTGACAACACATTTTAAGGCCTAGTAGGAATTTTCTTTAATGTCGTAGATTTGACAGACAGCTTGTACTGGCAAGCAGGAAGGTTATAATCTTCATCCATTCTATGCAACCAAGTAAATCAGAACTGACTATAATTTTAATGCCAATTTTCTAAGGAAGACTGTTTTCCAACCATGAACCAGAACTGCAAATGTAAGAATACAAGCTGAAATGGCTATTAGGAGAATAAATGGATGGCATGTATTTGATGGTGTAACTCCACTAAGGTTGTGTAGAGTTGTTAATCAACCCTGGATAGTGAGCTGTTTGCTTGTAAACTGGCAGAAAAAAGTTATCTGATGTTAGTAGTCAATAGCGCTCGTTGGGGCAGTAACCAATCAGGAGCCAGGGATCATACCACGTGACCAAGATTTTCCCATACATTCTCTTAAATTTTAAAATCCAAGATGGCCCCTTTGGTAGCAAAACATGGCGCCCGTGACGTCACAGCTCGCAAATGCCCAAATAAGGAGATAGACAGGAAGTGAGTTTCAAAATTGATTTTTATTGATTACAGGAAGTTACAATGGTGTGTATCCGTATGGAAACGACATGAAAGTGTTCGTGTCTACGACGCGTTTGTCGAAGACGAGTCCGTATCGTTTAGTCCGTGTGATGACTTTGAGATGTTTGGTGGCTGGGTTTCTCCAGAAGAAGTTGGGGTTGACAACGTGGATGTTGCGTCGTTGCTCGAGAGGTTGTGTGAGTTCGTCGAGTAGATTTTGTCGCATGACGTCATAATTAAGTTGCCTGGATCCTCGTACATTGAGTGAGAAGCCTCTGACTTTGCAGCAGACTTTGCCTTGGTGGGTTCTGTAACCGTAATTTTTGGGTCCAGCGGCAGTGAAATCGGTGATGAAATCGCCGTCGTCGAGTTCGTTGGTCATCTCTCCCAGGTAATCGCCTAACGGAACATCGGCTTGGCCTGGTTTGTGCGAGTAGATGACGGAGTCGGTGTCAAAGTAGAGAACTTGTTGTTTTAACAGTTCCAGGTAGGTGTATAATTTGAGACGCGCCCAGCAGGTGGTGAAAGCGGCGACGAAGATGTTGATTCGTCCGTTATCGGGTTGATTGTCTTTGAGTTCGGCGTGGACGACTTCTAGGGCTTCGTCGTTGGCGATTCTGACTTGTCGTATGTCGTTGAAGGGATTGGAAACGAGGTCGAAGAGTTGCGTGGCGTTGTAGACGACTTGGGTGGTGGGTTTGTGTAGATTTTCGCCGAATTTGCCCCAGAAGGAGTTAAGCATGAGTTTGGCGGTGGCTTTGCGTCCGGGATTTTTCTGGATCATGGTCGGATCGAGAGCGATGCCTTCTTTCTGTTGGTATTGTTGCACGTACCGTGTCTTGTCTTCGGGGGTGTTACACCAGTTCGGGTAGCCAGCGGATTCCTGTTTAATTTTTAGCCAGGTGTTCACGTAATCGGCGAAGAGTCCTTTACGGCGTTGTTCTGGCGGGAAATGGTGGACTTCGTGGATCTTGTTGAGCGTGTATCCCGTGGCAACGGCTTTCTGGATTTCGGGTGTACACCAGGTCCCTCGTAGCGTGCGTTGCTCGGCCGTGTGAGGGCAGTGATGCGATTTCTCTAGGAGTGGTTTGGTCATTTCGTGTTCCACGCACGACCGGCAGAGTGGGAAGGTGAGTTTACCTCCGTGCCGAAAAGGTAGAACGGGATGGTAAAGTTCGTGAGGCGGCAGTATGTCCACTTTGGCCATTCCGAAGTAGTGATGGATGTCTTGATCTTGGGGGTTGACAATGACTTGCGGGTGTCCTATGGGGTATTCGCATTCCTTGTTGACCCATGGGTAGAGCGACGTCACGTCGACGTACTTGGTTTTTTCTCCTTGGACCACGTCGGTCACGTGATGCAGTTTGACAGCGTTCGTGCGCCCTCCGAAGAAGGCTTCTCTGGGCTCGAGCGGTTCGACGATTTCGAACGTGTCTAGGAACCGACGGAGCTCTGGGTCGGTTTTGACTTCTAGGTCCCAGTCGCATTCCCACTTGACGTGGAGCTGGTAGCCTTGGAGACTGAGAAGGTCGTGTTTGCGGAGTGTGGACTCGTAGACTTCATGTAGGGTGCGATCGGTGTGGTAGATGGGGTATCGGTCGCGTTTTCGAGGGAAACAGCGAGGACATCCGTGCCATAGACATCCGTGGAATTCGTAGACGGTTCGAGTGGTTGGATCGTATCCGTCCACGAGATGATTGGCTAGTCGGACTTCACCTCCGTTTCGGACCGTAAGGATACGATCGCCTTGGTCGGGGTGTTGCAACAAGTGTTCTTGCCAGGCTAGCCATTTCAGGGCTTTGACGGACTGATTGGATCGGGCGCCGTGCCATCCTCGAGGTGGCCTGGAGGCGATGGTGTTGGGTGGGACGAGTTTCTTGCGCCAGAATCGGTTGCAGGCGGAGGCGATGGTGACGCATTTCTCCATGGGGTCAAAGTCCGCTTTTTGTTTGAATTCTTGCCGGAACTTTTGGCAGCCTGCTTTGAGGAGTTTGACGTCCGACTCGCAGTAGGCTTCCATTTCTTGTCTTAGTACGAAATGGTAGTTATCGTTGACTTTCTCTTGGTACCAGTGTTCGAATTCGGCTTTCTTTTTGGCGGACATACCATCGGGATCGTACATGTCTCGCGGGGGCATGGGTCCTTCGTACTCCTGATTTTCTAGGGTGTTGAATTTGTGTGGGAAGAATCCCTTGCACAGTTCGTGGATTCCGAAGGTGGCGGGAAAGTTGGCCAGCGGGAACGGGAGAAAGCATAGGGAATCTTTGAAAGTCAGTCTGTCGGATCTCAGGGACAGTATCTTGGTGCCTACGGTGATTTGGTCTGTGACTTCTCGATGGGTGGCGTAACAGTGTTGTAAGATGAACATCCCGTCGTAGCCTTTGAGATTGTGAAAGAGGACGATGACGTCCCGATCGTCTCCGTCCACGTCTACGGCGAGGGATTCGAGGTGGTCGAACATGTCAGCGGTGCAGTTGGGACCGTAGAAGGAGCAGAATTGATCCTCTTCATCGTCTTCTAGGCAGAGTAGAATGGGTGTCTGATTCCCTTCGGCGTCGGTGATGGCTTCGTAGTCGCAGTACACTTGAAGGGGCGGATCTCTGGCTACCCAGACTCGCGTGTCTGGATCATTGGGTTCGGGTTCTTCGAAGGGTCGACCTTTGACTTCGTCGCGTGACACGCGTTTCTTTTTGGGTTCGTCTTCGTCTTCGGGGATGCGTTGGATGTAACATCGGTGCGTCGGCAGAAAGACTTTCTTTTCGCAGATGTGACATTCGCCCCATCCGCACTTGTGATCGGGGGTGAAACGGTCACCTCCTCGTCCTGTCCTGTGTTTTGGTTCGTAGACGTGGCAACAGTCCGGACACTTTTTGTAAGTGTCGCAGATGGATGAGATGCTGAGGCTCCGCCGTTGCAAGTGGTAGTTGTAGCATTGGTCTCCGAAGAATTTTCTGTGGCACAATCGGCAGATGGAGGTGGGTGCAGGAAACTTGCCACGTGCTAGGGGTCGTTTGGCTTCGATGAAATCGGGGCAGTCCTTTCGTTTGCAGGCGGGACACCATTTGCCGTTGCAGGGATGGCGTTGAAAGTCATCGTGATCGTATCCTCGATTGCATTCGTCGCAGAAGTAGGATTTGTCGAGGAATCCCTTAAACGAGTTACATCCGTCGTAGTGACTGTCTTCTTTGATGAGTCGAATGATCTTGTCCGAGGGTTCGGGTCCCGCGTAGATGAGCATGTGGGGTGGGTCGATGGAAAGGACTTTGAGTTGGTAGCCGGGTAACGCGGCCTGAAACTGTTGCAATTCGGGAATGCCACAAGGTCCTTCGGGGACGTGGGCTAGACGGTGGAGTTCTTTGGCCAACCGCTCTTGGACGGGCAGCCCCTGTTTGAGATTGTGGTAATCGGGGTCACGCGGATTCATGTTGGCATCTACCAGGGCTTTCATGGTGACGATGGCGCGAGCGCAGCATAGATTGTCTTTGTTTTTGATGGTCACGCGCGACTTTTTGACGATTCCCCGCACGGCAGCACAACTCGGTTTGTATCGTTTTCCGTGACCACGCCCTGGACCTGGGGTGCGTATGAAGGTGGTTTCCGTGGTAAACGTGTCGTCGGGGGTGAATTCTTCGTTGGAGTTGAGTTTGGCCGCGAGAGACTGGAGATAAGTGTCTAGTCTTTCACTCCCTTCTTCGAATTCGCGCACGGTGAAAGTGGTGGATTGAAAGGCGTGCGTGAAGGCACTGGACTGCATGGTGAAATGGACCGTGGAGTTGGGTGTCAGGGTAGGATCCTGAGCGATTTGTTGCTCGATGGATCGTTGAAGGGCCTGAGTCAATTCTTGGCCTAGATTGTCCCTGGGAGTCACGTCTCTGTGTTGTCTGAGCGTGGCTTCGAATCGTTGTTTGTTGAGGACGTTTCTCCAGTTACGTCGAGCGCCTACGGGTCTTAATTCAAATTCTAGGAGGGGTCTTGTACCACCACCTCCGGTTTGGATCATCACTCGCTCGAGAGCCGGATCAAAGATCCAGTCATCGTCATCGTCGAAGGGGAAGGCTTCGTCGTGTGTCCGTCTGTTCTGTGAAGACATGAATGAGACAAAATGTTACGAACATCGCTTTTAATTAACATACTCAAAGGGACTCTTTTTTACATTCTAAGTTGAGCTGGAACGCTTTCTTAACCACCTATTATGGGCGTACTTGGTGGAGCGATAAGCGACGGGGTAGATGAAAGTCTTTTCTATGGGGACGCGTTTCTTGGCCTCTTTTATGGTGGGAGCTAAATACGTTTCTTTAGGTTTATCGTCGATGTCAATGTAACAGCCAATTACTTTCGAATGTATGAATCTGTCTTCTTTCTTCTTTTTTATACAACATGACGAATTACATCGAACTGTCACAATCTTAATGTGTCCTATGCCCCATTGTTCTTTCAGTTTGTTGTATTCTATTATTTCCTTGAGAAGACGACGTAACTTTTTGTTTCTTCTGCGCTCGAGTAGGCATTGGTTCCTAGCTAGACGCATGATGTAGTCCTGTAGTTCAGGAGGTAATCGATCCCAGTCATTACTATTCTGTGGGAGGAGAGGACATCATTCTCTTAACGTGCGGTATTCTGAGATAGGCATTATCTAACCCGTACCCTAAAAATACGGCTCTCTTAAAGTTGCGTTCGTCCGGGAGGAATCCGTGCACGACCATGTGCTTGTTTTTCATTCCTGGAACTTTTCCTTTGGGACAATAATCTAGTAGACATGTCTCTAGAACCACTTTGATTGGACCTAGTCCCCATTCTGCTTGGACCTTAGCGAAGGTGCGTATCTCGTTACAGAGCTCTCGCCTCATTTCACGTTCGCGCGCCTCGACGAGAGCCTGGGCCTCTCTGAGGTGAAGGATGTAGGCTTGCATCTCAGCGGGAAGAAGATCCCAGTAACTCTATGAAAAGAAGGTGATGAACAAGGCGTGACAAAGATGTCGTGCGACTTTGTAACCGCAAAACACAACGAAACAAAATCTCAAGTCCAAACGGAGATAGAACTCCAGGGTGAAGGAGGCGACGGCGAGTCTCAGTTCCATGGGTCAGTTGTCTAGGGAAGCTACGACCGTACTTAGATAACACGGCGTGTGACAGATTTGACAGTGCAACTTTTCCTGTGTCACCCCCTTGTTCACCATCTGCTCATCGAGTGCCCTGGTGAAGCAATCGAAATGCACGTAGTGACGACAGCACTTGGTACGAGCGCAGGTTTCGGTTCTAAGGATGACTTTCTCACATAGGGTGCACGTTATACTCACTGCTTCATGTTGATCCATCTGTTGGTTCATCTCCGCATCGGTCAGCTCCTGTGCCATGATTTTTTTCAAGCGCTCGATACAAGTCAAAAACTCAGAGTGACTTGAACGGTTCGAACCGATCTTTTTATACTTACGGTAAAAACTGGATCCCAGGTTCACACTCGACCGGGGCCCAGTCTCCGACCGTGAGTGGGGGATACCCCTATCCCCCGGGTCTACCCAGATCACGTGATGTCGGCATTTTTTCGTTTGATTGGTGCATGATGGACATAAAGCGAGGTGCGCATTCGGCATTTTTCGGTTTTTGGTGATGGAGACTGAATCTGGGCACATCAGTCGCCGCCGTACTCGAAGTCAGTCCCCCGAAGGATCACCGAGACGAGTACGTCGGCGCCGTCGTGCCCGATCACACGAGGATGATGAACCGCCGAGACGTAGTCGTCGCCTTCAGGGTCGTCTACCCGAAGAAACACCGATTCAACAAGTGTGTTTTATTTGTCAGAGAGATATTCACATTGATTCTCTGGCATCGTGCCAACGTACTCCTTGCTGCGGCGTGTTCATGCATCGGCGATGCTACCAGGAGATGGAGAGACGGGTTATGACCTGCGGCAACTGCCGACGCGTGATCGACGATATTCAGCCTGAGGTCGTGTTGGAAACCGACGAGGAACTCGAGGAAGATGATTATGAGGAGCCCCAGTTAAGGGCAGGTGCGAATGATCGTTTAGTTAGAATGGATGGAGAGTTGGAGCGATATCGTAGTGAGGGTAGACCTTATCACTGCCATCACGAGGGGTCGTACCTGTGGAATGATTTGCCGTATGCCATTGACCCTGGCATTTGGACACGTTATTATACCTTTATCAGAAATTTCGTGACTCTGTATCGGGATCGAGACCTGTACATTCACGGTTGCGTGCGTCTCCCCGTGGAACCGACCCGAGAGATTAGAAGTTATCTGTACCGTCTGTTCATTTACAACACTCCATGCTATACGTATAACTTGATCCGAATTCAAAGGTTCAGACTCTACTTTAGACGCGTGGAGAGACAAAGGGATATTGAGATTCGAGAGCTGTCTCTTACCCTTTCCCGGTGGCCCCTCGTTTTACCGTGAGGATGGACTATGGACCTAACACTGTTTTTTCGTTTTTGCAGTGGACACTCATCGCAGAATGATTCATGACCACATTGCTAATATGAGGGACAATGGAAAACCCTTCGAGACGCAGAATTCCTTGACGCGTTCCTGGAATCATTTGCCTTATCACCTTCCCGTCACGGTGTGGTTCCAGTACTATCGCGAGATGGAGAACTTTGCGCGATCTTCGGAGTTTCGAAGTCCCATGTACATTCACGGCACCGTGTTCTTTCCCTTCAGTGTCATTTCGTACGATCATATACGCATGGAGGTGTATCGCATGTTTTATTTCAACACCCCTTTCTCGGTGTTCGAATTCACCTCCACGATTAAGTTTAGGTTGTTATTCATATCTTCGTCGACGTTCGGGGACCAAATAAGGATCGAACGTTTGTTTGTGACGTCGAATGCCTCGGATACTCTGTACCACAACGGCATGGCGTGCGAGACTTGAAGAAAACAAAAGAGACTCTTTTTGAAAAAATAACAAAGTGTGTGTAACTTTAATTACAACAACAATAAAGTTTACAATTTCCAACGTTTCTTGGTCTGCATGATTTTCTTAACAATGCGTTCTGTCATGGTTTTACGTCCGGGTAATTTGTCGATGGCTTGGATCATCTTGGTGTCGGCGTTCCATTTGTCCTGTAAGTTCTTGGCCCTGGAATAGTCAATGTCGTGTTGTTTGGCTAGCCGGTCCAGACGGTTGATCCCGGGGTCTCCTCGCGCCAGACGTTTCTTCAGTTTGGTACCAGGTCCCATGTACTGATAACCGGGCCAATGAAACTCGATCCCAGTCTTGCCCAGCCATTTTTGGATGTCGAACCCATACCCTCGTTGACGGCGACGTCGGGTACTTCTCCTCGGGGGTGGCGGTGCCTTTTTCCTCTTCTTAATCCGAGTCATAGTCCAGTCCCTTTCTCCAGGGCTCGAAATCTTCCCACCCTGCTTGTAACTTTTCTGTGGCTGTCGGTTTGGCCTTCTTGTACTTCTTTGCCTTGCCTTTGGGACTGTAACCACCGTCGTCGTAGTCGATACCGAGTGATTTCAGTACACGTCTGGCTCTGTCAGATATGGGTGCTTTTTTCTTGGACGCGATGGGAGTTTTACCTAACGTGACCTGTTCGAATGGACTGAAGGGTTTGGGGGTTTTCTTCCCCTTTTTAAAACCTGACGTGGAGGGTATGGGAGTTTTCAGCTCCTTTTTCAGAGCTGTCGTGGAAAGTGGTTGTGGTGGGATGATCACGGGGGCTGCGGGTTGGTTGACTCCCTTGAGGATCTGTTTCAACAGACTTTCGACGGGTGCGTCGGCCATGCCTTCGGGTTCTGTCGTTCCCTGGTACGAGATGGGACCGCTTTTACCCGTCCGTATGCGTTTCACCAGTTTCCCTTCCTCGGTGGCGATGGGTTTGGTCATCTTGATGGCCATGCTGTCGGGGATGCGTTTGTCGTTCAAGATGAGATGTTCTTCGGCGGCCAGACGTCCGGCTTTGTTCAACAAGGCATTCTGGCTGATCTTACCATTGTAATAATCTTGCAAACGATTGAATTCTTGAACGGGTACCATCATGACTTCGTTCATACCTTCTGACTCAAAGTCGTGTCAGGAAACTCGGACAATTCTCTCAAGGCAGTCTCGTAACAGTCTTGCCAGTACCGTATGGATTCGTCTTTCTTTTCCAACTCGAGTTCGAGACTTTGAACGGTTCGCTTGCCTTTACCGCACTCCCTGCACAACTCGATGCACCCACCGGGCTGCGTGGTATCTCGTTTCGTTTGACAGGTTTGGCAGAAGTCACCGAACTTTAAAGCCATGTATTCTTGATACAGGTCGTGGTACCTCTTGTTCAAGAACTCGTACGAGTCTTTCCATCGGGCTTCGCGACGATTGGCGTCTTGCAACAACTGCACGAGTTTAGGAATGGTATTGGACTCTTCTTCTCTCGGCGGGAAATTGGGTATGACGTCGACCCCCTCCAGCGGGTAACCGTCCTCGCCGCGTCCTTTCACCGTACACAACATGCTTTGAAACAACCGTGCAAACCGTTCCAGAACCCCGCTCCGTTTTGGGTGAGGAGATGTTCTCTTCGACGCTTGAGGGAGTTTTTGCGTCTACCCACTTCGCGCAAAACATTTTTATGTCTTTTCAGTTTCCCATAAGTCGTTGCGTTGATGGGGATCCTCTTTTTCAGCAAATTGAGAACCATCTCGCTGATGGCGTTGATCTGATCTTTGTCGGCGATTTGCAACATCCGTTGACGTTTGTTCCGATTGGCTTCTTTCAGGACGCGCGTCAAGAAATGACGTTGTCGTCGTAACCGCTTCATCGTGGCCTTATGCGCACGAGTGGATTGGCGTACTCCTTTTATCGCCTTTTACTTGCCATTCTCTTGTAGATAGGACCCCATATGCCAAATGTTGGAACGATATCTCTGGAAAATTGTCGTTTTTCTCTTTGGTATTTTTTGTAACCTTGGGCTAGTTGTTTAAACCTTCTTTTCAGAATCGCGGCTTCCGACGGAGATATGCCTCCACCTCTTTGTTTCCTCTTTCTCCTACGAGTCCTCATGGTGACGAGTGAGGTTTACGACGTCAATCCTCGTCCTTTTATCGCTTTCCTCGACGCTTGAAGGCCGTTTGAAAGGGTATCCTGCGTAAGACTCTTTCGATCTTTCCCCTGTTCTTACGGATATGTTTGTCCATTAAACCGAAGGGTCTTGCCAAAGAACCCAAACCCGCGGCTCTCATCATACTCGTCAAATCACCACCTCTTTGTTTCCTTCTTCGTCTCCTCCTCCTCCGTGTTCGCATGGTGACGAGTGAAGTGGATGACGTCCATCCTCGTCCTTTTATTTTCACATGATGGAGCATCGGAACTCTTCGCCCTTGTGTGGAATTTTTTCACCTCGTCTCATTCGTTCCATCATCCTTTTGGTGTGCGCCCGTTCTTGTCTTTCTCTCAGGCTTCCGATGCCTTTGGTGATACTCCAAGCCGCCTTGGGTAAACCCGCCACCACACTGACAGCCCCTTCTCCCCTTTGGTACCGTCTTCTTTTAGTGGTTTTACGCCTTCTCGAAGACGCTTTCTTTCTCCTCGACCTCTTGGGCATGTTGGTTCTGAATGAAGATGATGACCGCGATGTCATTTTTTATAGCGGCACGTGACGAAATCGTAGGGCGTAGTCTCGAACGTATCGGTCGTACGTGGGAGATGTGAAATCCGTCACCACGTCGTCCAACGTTTGCATCTTGGTCAAAAACCCATCCAATTCCTCCACACCACCCAGAGCGTAGTTCCTGAGTTCTGTCAGCGTCTTTTCGTACGTCGTGTAAGCGAATTGGGCCATGTCCATCTTGAACGAATACTTCTTGAAATCGTTCCATCCTTTCAGTAAGGTGGCGAAAGCCGTCAATCCTACCGCCACGTACCCATCTTTCCACACGGATCCCAAGACGATACTCACGGCCACAGTCAGTAAGGCCAGTCCATTGAGAATGGCGTTACACAATTTGTAGTAACCGAACATCTGCCTTCGACACCACCAATATTTGTGGTAGAAAGCGTACAAGACGTCCAAACGTTTCAGGGAATCCAAATCCACCACGGTGTTGAAAGGTTCATCCAATAAACATACAGAAGTACTCATGACTCTTCTCCAACCAGTGCCAAACGTAGTCTGAATTTCTGTCGGGACGTTCGATCCTTTTGGCTTGTTGCTCGTATTCCCAGATCTCGTCCTTGATGGCGGTTTCTATGGATTGGTTCAGGATGTCCCGGACTTGTCGGTAACTATCGCACTCGTCCGCGATCCGTTTCATGTCTTCGTGATCCATGCTGGTCGCATCCCAGTAAGAGCGAGAGCATCGGCATAGATGCAAAAAGTAGGGGAACCACTCGACTTCACTCCTCAACATCTTGATTCGAATGGTTTTTCATCGACGAGGGGGTCGTCTTTTCTTAAGTCTCACAAGTCTTCGGATCCCTCGACCCACGCCTACTCCCGCAGCACCAATGGCAGCGGTGGTTCCAGCTCGGATTCCTGTTTTCACGGCGCGGCCACCCAACGCTTTGGCCAATCCCAAGGCGGCCCCTTTGCCAATGGGTAACATCGCAGACAAGGCATTCGCAAGAGCACCTCCCCGTTGCTTTCTCCTTTTCGGTCGACGGCGGCGTCTTCTCATGGTTGTTCTCAGTTACGCACACTGGTCGAATTGCGTGTGACGGTAGGGCGTTGTCCGTTTTTATAGGTAGTCGTAATCGTGTTGGTGGTCGTGATGCCCGCAATGGGACGACCCGCGGCCGTCTGTTGTTGTTGGCGTAAAATCTCTTCCAATTGTTGCTGCATCTGGGCTTGGTCGAGAACACGGTCTCCTCGCCTCCTTCTTCTTCCTCCTCGACCCGATCGAATCGACGAAGGCGGTGTGGAGTCACTACCACTTCCACCTCCTCCACCTCCGCCTCCTCCGCCTCCGCCTCCACCTCTGCCTCTGCCTCTGCCTCTGCCTCTTCCACCGCTACCACTAGCGCTACTTCTTCTGCGGCTGCCGGAATCACTGGAGGACGTCGGCGTATTTTGACGCGGGACGCGTCTCGGTCGTTTCCCTCCTCGAACAGCGTGTGCCAAAGGGGTGGAGTCTGTTATCCTGGGTGCCCCGACACCCGCTGTGACGTTGGAGCGCGACACGGATCCAGCACTACCGACACCCACCGTGACGTTGGTCTGTGGCGCACCCGCGCCAGGAGTGCCTACTCCGACGGGCGAGACATTGGGCAGGGGCGGTGTCGCCAGTGACGATCGCGGTGAAGGAGTGTTCAGACTCACACCCACACCCGCTGCAGGCGGAATCGGAGTACTCGTTCGATTCGGTGTCCCCCAAGGCGAATAATCCTCCAGAGCCGAGAGGTTGAAATCGTCACTACCATAAGAGCTCATTTTTTATCCATTCCCCTCTCTCTTTCTATCTTCTTCTCGGCGAGTTCTCGTTGCTTATGAACCAAATCATCGAAACCTTCACCATTATATGCGTTTATGATGGACCTCACTTGACGGTAACTCTCGCATTCCGTGACCTGTCTCATCGGCTCGAAGTCCAGCTCATGGGGATTCATGCAGTATTTGAGTCTGGTCTTGCATAGGACGATGAAAAGCGGAAACCACTCGACTTCGCTCCTCAGCATGACGGTGAAGCGAACTGATGGCATCGTACGAATCCTTCGTCTTTTAGCACACGGCTGAGAACGCGTTGATCGTCCTGACTGGCTGGATGAAGATCCAATAGCATGTAACCGTAAGGTCTATCGGTGACCTTGCGAAACGTGTCCAACACCTCCTGCCATTGCGTGGGAAACGATTGCAGAAGTAAATTTCGTATCCCCAACTGATCCCGAGGGTTCTTGAAAGCCGCGATGTAATGCGCGTTGCGGGAAATGGTCTTGGCGAATTTTCCGTTAGGGAATAGATCCTGGCACAAGTAAATCACCGTGATGTTCCGATGATGCGAATGTTTGGTGAAGAGATCCAACACGCGCTTGTCGTTACCCCCCTCGTCCATCAGATCGTCCAGGACCAACACACCCCCTCCAGGAAACCATCGGGGTAACTGTTCGCTTTCGGGGATGCCTTCGTGAAACTTGACACCCCCTTTCTTGAGCTTTTGGAAACCGTCTTGCCACGATCCGTAGCAGTAATGAATACTCTTCGGTGTCTGTTGGAACAAGTCGTCGTTCTCCAAGAGCAGTTTGGTGGTGAACACCGTCTTGCCGCACCCAGACGGACCCGCTATCAACAAACTCGACGGAGTGTGAAATTGAAACGCTTTGCGTCGTTCCATGATCTTGAAATGGTCCAGGGTTTCGAGACGCTCCGTTTTTTATCGGAACAACTTGGCCAATGGGGTCTTGACGGCCGGGATGCGTCTCAACAGACCCAATAGGGTGACCTTACGATTGAAACAGATGGGTTTTTTCTTGGCACGACTCCTGATCTTGGCCATGGCTCTCTTGGCGGCAGCTCTCTTGGGACGCCCTTTTTTCTTGGCAGGTGCCGATCTCTTTTTTCGAGGTTTCTTGGCGAATTTTCTCAAATCTCCGAACTTGTCCTCGTACCAATGCCTCTTTTTCATTCTTCTTTTCCTACCTTCTTTCTCGGAAAGCTTCGGCTTGGCAGGGGCGGTTCTCTTGCGTTTCCTACGCGTGGTCACCGTCGCCGGTAATGCACCGGTGTCAAGGACAGACGGGGGTTGAAAAGACACTTGTCTTCTGGCGGGTTGAAGTATTTTAAGATTGAGCTGTCGTTTTGGCGGTTGGTTTTTCTTGAAATGAGCCTCACTGGGTTGAGGCGTCTTTCCACCCGCTTTTCCATAGCGTTTTTCCAACCTGGCTATCACGTCGTCCAAATGTCTATGCCCTTGAAACTGAAGAGCCATGATGCGTCTTGTTTTGTCAGCAAATCCATAATGAACCGTTTTATTTTCCGTCGACCCTTTTTATGCACTCACAAAGTGATGGTGTAAGGACTTAGTGCCGTAGCGAAGAACGTGCCAATACGGGTAACACTTGTAATCTCTACTAGCGTTCGTTTGAAGTCTGGCTCTGATACTCAGGTGGAACAGGTTGTATCGAAGCCAATGATCTTTTTCCCGGTCCAGTATGAATCGGACTCGTCGGTAACTGTCGCAATCCAAAATGCGTTCCATGACCTGTCGAAGAGGATCGTCCGAGGACAATTTCGTAGTCTCTTCTCGACACAGTTCTAAGAATCGACGGAACCATCTGAATTCACTACGCAGCATCCTTGTTCTCTCGAAAATGAACGTCTTTTATTTCGAACAGCTTACTTTATAACAAATGACGCACTCCTCTGGATGAACCGCGCGTGTCCTGGTGACACGGGGTTTTACAAATCTTGCGCCAGGCCAACTCGTCCACGATCAAACGTTCTAACATGCGTCCTACTTTACGATCGTTCTCCACAAACTCGTTTTTCTTAAAACGACTCAAGAACTCGTTCATGTCACGACCTTCGGCTCGGTCGATCAGGAACATCAGGGCGTAACCGCCGCAACTCTGACTGAACAGGGACTGTAGACTCTTGCCGTTCTGAATCTGGTACTTGAAATGACGATCCAACCATTCTTGGATCGGTTCGGCGGTTCCGTACGCGTCCAACGGCAGACCGTAACTGTCCAGGATCTCGCACTTGTTCTTGTCGGCCCACAAAGCGATCCAATGCACGCCAGGTTTATCGTGAGGGTCCGTGTTCACGATGTAAGCGGTCGGTCCTTCTTGGGGGAGTGTCCTGGGAAGCCGATCGCAAGGGACCGTGCCGTAAAAGACACAGCGTAGGGACGGATTCGTCCGGGCCAAATGATCCAATTGTATATTATTCAAGGCTACTTTCTCCATTTTTTTCTTCTTCTCTCATTGGTACACGTCGTAGATGACGACTCGGTTCTCGTTGATCTCCAGCAAGTTCTCGAATTCGCCGTACAACAAGATGGTCAGGTTTTCTCCCGGATTGGCTCCAAAATCGATCACCAGACGCAGTTCACCTTCTTGCTTGGGATTCAACACTGGACTGTCCAAACATCCATTGGCCGTGTTGTCAAATACAAACATGTTGCATCTCTTGCCGTCCCCCCAATCCACTTTTCGGACCATGTTTCCTTTTCCCCTGCACAACGCTCCTGAGGCTTGGAGGAATCTGTAGTAGCCTCTCTGATCTTTACTGTCCCCATCGTGTTGGAGTTCCAAGGTCTCGTAGGGGTACTCTTCACCTCTCACCAATTGTTTGATGGAAGCCAGATTGAATTTTCCAAAATTGAACGGACTCTCGGTGATGGTTCCGTTGAAGGCCGCTTGTTTCAACAACAACACCACTAGTCTATTAGGTAGCTTACTGTGGAAAGGATTGCTGCACTCAAAATGACGATTGTCATTGGGATGCGAGTAAGTGCGAATTTCACCTCTCACCGTAGGGTAAGTGGCCACTCTTCCACCTTTCAGGCTGGTCATGATCTCTCGGTACACCGAGGGAGTCACTCTCACTTGAGACAGGAACAATCTCACTTTCACGTCGGCTTCAGTCAGTCTGAGAGTACTGGCACCGGCCCATCGGACGGTCCACATGGCTGGGGTATTGAAGTACATGTCGATCTGGATCTGCACGCCAGGTAACAGTAACTTGCTGAGATGAAACACTTCCAGGAAAGGTTTGAACCTCAATGTCACGGCATCCCCATCCAGAAACTGGGATCGTCCCAGGACTAAGTTCTTGAGATCTTGGGGTAAAGCAGTATATTCAGCATGAGGAGTACCAAAATCCAACGCATTGGCTGTCAATTCATCGGCATCTCCGTCGTCGGGTACACCGAGACAGTTGTACCAACCGCTGGGTGTCAGGATCGATTCACCGTCGTCTCGGTCGTGGTTCAACAGGGTCTCGATGTAAGCTTTGAGGTGGTAAGTGTCCGTCTGGGGGCTGATGAGAGTCCCATTCAATCTCACATTGATCTGTTTGAAGAGGGTGTGAGCCAGATTATTGGCGAGTCCCAGGACGTCCGCTGTCAGCAGATTCGTGTTGTTACTTTTCTTGACGGTCAATTCCACTTCGAAAAAACTCTCGTTTAAGTCGATAAAGTCTTCTTGTGGATCGACTTGGAAGGTCACAGGGTTGATCCCCGTATTGAACGGGTTGATTCTCACCAAACGTCGAGACGACATGCTGACATCCGTGGGAGGGGTACTGAACATGTTCAGACGAGGGTTACGAACCCCCGCCGAACGGGCATGAGCCACGAGGTCCGTCATCGTCTACGTCGTCGTCGTCGTCGTCGTCGTCTTCGTCTCAGGGCCGACTGCACCCAACGATAGTTCGGGCGTTTTGATCGGGACGGGAAGATCGATCCGCCTTTATACGTTCGTCGTATCGGGATAAGTCTCACGCGCCTCGAGTAAATGGGATTCATACTCCAAATAGATCTTTCCTCACTTTTTTCGCTAACGCCCGTTTGATCTCTTGCGTCGCTTTACGTTTCACGGCTCGTTTCGCTCCTCTCCTGACCCCGGCGAGTCCACCTCTCCAATTGGGCTTTCCTCCCTTACCGCCCGAATTTAAACCTTTCAGACCCTCCGTGGCCGTCTCGGTGATAAAGTCTCGGAGAATGCCGGGACCGCGTTTCTTGACACCTCTCCAAGCCATGCCGAATCTGTCTCCGGATTGCTTCATTTTATCGGGATGAAATCGTACCAGCGTTCCACCGATCATTCTTTCTTAAAGCGTAACGTCACGATCGTATTGCCGTCTCCAAAGGTCGTCAGTTCTCCAGTTGTCTCAGCCACTTGCACTTCTATTATGTCAATGAGGTCTTTGCGCACGGGAATATATTGAATGTGGTAAGGCTCGAAATACTGGACACCCGCACCTCTTCGTATCAAGTTGACCTCTCTCAGTAAATCCGTGACCTGATTTCCCACCACGCCACTTTTAGCCACGTCGGAGTAGACGAACAAAGATCGCGAACTGTTTCCCACCACCACCTCGAACGCCTTGTTCAGGTTCAGAAAACGCCAATTGCAATAGATGCTGAGTTTCAAATAACTGTTTCCCGTTGAATAGGTTGAGACCGTCCAAAAAACAGGTAATCCATCCGAGTCGTGTAAGTCCCCGACGACACCAATGTTGGGAATTTCATCTTTGAAGAATTCGCTCCGCAAGTTAGGCCCCAGATTATAACCGTTGCCGTTCTTTTCGAGCCATCCCATTTTACAAGCCAGGTCGACATTGATGTGTAATGCAGGCATGTCTTTGATCGGACGTAAGATGTTTTCGTTGTCCGTGACCAGGTCTTCGCCTTCCCACTTGAACTTGACGTAGGTTCTTTTCCCATCATTCGTGACATATTTGGCTCCTAATTTGGGTCCGTTGTATTTGAAGACGCGTTGTCGATCGAAATAGGCGATCATGGATTTCATGAGTCCAACACCGTCCACGTTGTGAATCACCTTCTTGAGGTCCTCCGTATCGAAGTAAGCTTCTCCATACATGTAGCGGCTACTCGATTCTACGCGTCTCCATGCGGAAAAGGCTAAGGTGACTTTTTTATCAGGATCGGTCGGCGTCAAGGAAGGCAGCTTCACGTGGGCATCCGGCATGGCGATGCTACTCATTCCCACTTTCCATCCTCCGTCTCCATTCAGGCGTAAGGGGTGCGGTAACCTGATCTTGAAATGGTTCGGTTTGTTGTCCGGGAACTCGCTCTTACTGCTGTGACTGGGCAAGCTGACGTAAAAATCACTCATCCTTTCTTGAAATGCAACGTGATCGTGGTCACACCCGACGCAAAGTTCACCAGTCGTCCGTCGTTCTCAGATACCTGCGTCTCGAAAATGTCCAAAAAGGTCGTGCGCACCGGTAGATATAGGATGTGTCTCGGTTGAAGGTCGACCACGTCCGGATCGTAACGAACCTGTTTCAACATGTCCGTCACTTGATTCCCCGTCACCATACTCTGTCCCGCATTCGAATACACGAACAAGGAACGACGCTCGTGACCGAACGCTTCCTCGTAACTGCGATCCAGGTCCGTGAAAACCCAATTGATGAAACAACTCAAATGTAAGGTGTTCGGGTCGATCTTGTAAAATGTCTCGTCCCCGTCATTCTGGCCTATGATCAAGTCCGTGGCCGTGGGTACGACTTCCGTGGGAAATTCTTTCCTCAAGTGGGGTCCCAAGACGTAACCCGGGCGTCCGTTCTGCAATGTTCCCATCTTGACCCATTCCATCTTCTTGGCCAATTCGATGCCGATGGACATTTGGGGAAAGACGCGTTTACCGTTGATCAGGAGACTGAGGCACGTTCTCGAGTTGTCGAGGACGCATTCTCCATGCTCGGCCCGATGCATAACCGTGTACAGCAATTCGGTGGGATCGTCGGACTTGCTCTTTTTCTTGTACATGGTCACGTCGGCATCCGTTCTAGATCTCAACCTATGCAGGTATCGATCTCGTATCGCGTTCAGTAACTCGGTTCCGGTCCTAGGCGTGAATTCCAAATCGTTTTCTCGCGTCACTCCAGAGACCCGAGTGTATAGGTTTATAGATGCGTTCACCATATCGATCCACCAGATTTCAAACAGAAGAGAATCTTTCAAGTCCATCTTACGCGTCGCGGACGGAAACGAGAGGTCGCTGATACCCACTTTCCAGCCAGACTCTCTCAACTGCAACGGGTTCGGCAGACGATTCTTGAAACTGTTGGCCTTGTTGTCCGGGAACTCGCTCGTGCTGGCATTGCTCATCAGTTGCACGTAAAAGTCGTCGGCAGACTCATTCATCCTTAAAGTGTAGTGTCACCGACGTCACGCCCGATGTAAAGTCCACCAATCGTCCGTCGTTCTCGGCCAATTGCACCTCCACTATATCCAAAACGTTGCTGCGCACGGGTTTATATTGAATCTGATTCGGTTCGTACGTCGTCTTGATCGGGTCGTGGGGGACTTCTCTCAAGAGATCCGTCACGCGATTCCCCGTGATGGTACTACGACCCACATTCGAATACAGGTACATGGGACTGCGAGGCGGAGGGAGGTCCGGATGAACGACGACTCCGCGATTGTAGGTCTTGGCGTATTCCTCGTCCAGGTAACTGAAGCGCCAGTTGCAATAGGGACTGAGCTGTAACGTCCCATGGCTGTCCAAATTCCAAAATTCGCGAGATCGATTGCTGTCATGGTTGGTCCAGTCTTTCTTGAAATCAGACGGGACCTTGTCGTTGGGAAAGATCTTGATCATGTTCATGTCCAAGTGAACGGAGTAATACGATTCCTCGCGAATCAAACCCAACTTCTTGACCAGTTTAGTACCAAAATACATTCTGGGACGTTTTCTGTCTCCGGACTCCGCGAGGAACGTGTCGGTGTTGTCGATAATCAAATCGTTCCCCTCCCATCGGAACACGGGGTAGTATTTTTTCCCGTCCGGTGCTCGTAGACTTTCACCCGCATGATCCATGTAATGATACAGGCGTTCGTGAAAACGGTTGATGAGGTATTGCATGAGAGATTTACCACTCGTCACCTTGTGGCGGTCACGGTTCAGTTCCTTCCCGCTGACGTAAAATGTCACGGGGTAACGAGATGGACTCCACGTAAAACCATCGTCTTTTCGTTTGACGATCTTGTCGATTCGGAACAGATCGTCGTCTTTCACGTCCACCTTTTGCAAATCCTGCGCGTAAAACGTGCCTTCGACCGCCGTACCGTCCCATTCTTCCACCTTGTACGTGGTGACCTTCCCAGGACGCACCCGGCGTATCACAAACACCTCCTCGGTCCAACGGGTAAATACCCTTTCTTGAACTGACGGAACTTCTTGTTCAGTCTCACACGATCCCCGACTTTCAGTGGAGGTCGTCTCGATTTTTTCCCTTTTTTCTTCCCGTAAAGAGTCTCCCACACGTCCTCGCTATTAGCTAAAGTCACTTGATCGGGAGTCATCTTGATACTGCGATGATATGATCGATTGTACCCTCGGACCAGATCTTGTAACACGGGCACATACGTCATCGTATTCTTCACGGTGAAGTATCGGTACAAACGTTCTTTCAGGGTCCGATTAAACCGTTCCACCACACTGGATTTCGTATCCCCACGCGTCGAAAAATGATGAATGCCTTTCTGCTTCATCAAATCCTGAAACGTCTTGTTGTAGAATTCCTTCCCGTCGTCCGTCTGGAGATTGATGGGTTTTCTACCTCCTTTCAAGATCTTAGCCATGGCTTCCGTCACCGCTTTACCCGTCTTGCTCTTCAAGGGCTGGACCCAGGCGTGCTTGGAAAACACGTCCACCACCGTCAAGAGATAACGATACCCTTTATTGTACCTCGAAATATTGATCACCTCGATCAGGTCGGCCGTCCACTGCTCGTCGATGCCGAACACCACCACCGGGACCGTGGGAAACCGACGACGTCTGGGTTTGTGCAACGTGTACCCCAAATCCCGTTGCAGGACCTCGCGAGCACGTCGTACCGAGATCTTATTGGCCTGGGCGAATCGCGTCAGACCGCCCAGACTACCGGGTCTAGAAGGATCCCGATACCGTCCCAGTAACGTCCCGGTCGAAAGCGGCTTCTACTTCTTTTGACCTTTCTTCTTCATAGTCGATAAAGTTTGTAAATGCACTGTCTCCACAACTCGAAACGTTGCTCCCGTACCTCGAGATACTTCTTAAATGAATCGGGTTCCCGTTTCAACCACAAGATATAAACCACAAAACGCATCACGTTGGGTTCCACGTCGGTATAGTCAAACACCTCCAAGGGCGAATCACTGAAAGTGTCAGGGATGGGTTCACCCTTACCGTATCGCGCGTAGACTCTATCGCACTTGGAACACAAGGTTGTCCAACTCCATCGATCGGCCATGGTCGCACACACTCTCGAGATCAACCAACTCAAGGCATGAGACATAATGATTTGAACCCAATTTTTTATTTCGACTTTCTTTTATGTACAAAAAACGTCGTGCCTGATTGGTTCTTACGTTAAAACAACTCTGATTGGCTAAAACGAAAAAGAAGGCAAAAAGACTTAGTCTGAATCCGAAAAGTATTGAACATATTCAGAGTTCTTACATTCCTGACCATACTCATTATCACAGTCTTCCTCATAGGTATCCATGGCATAATATTTACAATTTCTCCAATCACATTTACCGGGTCTCCACTTCAGGGCTTCCTCCTCGTTCCCATTCACATAGAATGCTTGACGCATACTCTCTCTACAGTCACCACACAGGTCATCCTCATCCGCTTCTAGGGCACGAAAGAAAAACCGATCCTTCCACAGATCACGCTGACGCATGATATCGTAGATCAACTCCTCCAACTTCAGACACGTTTCCTTGTGAGCGCACCTGTTGAAAGTCAGTATCTCCTCCACCCTGGGACTCTTGTCGTTCTCCAACACCCGTCGTGACAGGTCACGAGCGAACCGCAAGGGTTCAAACAGATCACGGATGGCATCGCTCATCATGTACGTGAGGTGATCCGTGGCGATCAAACAGACACGCTCGGTGTCCAGGGAGGGATCCCGACAATGAATGAATTTGAATTGACCGCTACCACTTCTGTACATCACGCGACACCACTCACCACAGAACAAATACACATGTTCGTTCCTCTTCATCATCTCCAAAATCGTACCACCCCAGTCAGGACGACGTCTCATCAAGAGCTCAAAAGACCACAGACAATCGGGTATTTGACCTAACGGTTCGAAGAGATTGTCAAAAATGTACATGTCCACTTTGGCATCCGGAATGGCATCGAGATCTCTTAAAGTGTGTACCTTCTGATCCACAGTCTTCTCCACGAGGTCCCGAATCTGGTTGGAGTTGCTATAGTAAGTCATTCTCTTGCCTCGTCAAACCTCTTTCTTACTAGATACGACAATTCAGGATGGTGCTTCGGGTCTCCCCAGTCAATGATGTGTCTTTTAAGCCTAGTGAACAAGAGATCAACCACGTGCAATTCTAAGTTAATTATCCTCGTATAGAGTGACGACTTCTTGCCTTCTTCTTCGATTAGATCCAAATTGTCAGAAGCTCGATTCAAATAGCGTCTCAGATCTTCAATGATCTCTTCAAAGTCCTTGTCAGTCAAAATCCTATGAGTCATCACCGCGTCAAGAGCAAGTCGAGAATGATTCACTGCGTCAAACGGGCTCCTTTTATACCCGCGCCGCGGATCCACTTTTCACTCCGTACTTTCCCAGATCACGCGCCCTTTTTCAGATCCACCAATCGAAACGAAGACCGTCACATGATCCCATCACACCACCCGAATACGATTGGTCGTCAAAAACGTCCATAAAGTCGAACCACGCATTCCATCACGAGTCACTTTTCTCAGCAGTCGTCATGGATTCACACGTCGAACCCGACAGGAAAAAGAAAAAGAAAAAGAAGGAGGCGCGTAAGAAACTGAAACTGCTCTTGCCCAAGAGAGTGGAAGGAGAAGTAGGAGGTAAACTACAATCCACCTTAGATAGATGGTTATTCAAAAAACCTCGTACCAGACTACGTTTCAACGAACGCGTCCTCTTCAAAGAGATCACCCCGGACTCTGTCAGTTGGACCACCGTCCCTCTCAAAGGCTTCTCGCGACCTTGGAGCGCCTTTTCGATCCAACGTCAAGAAGTCAAAAGCCGAATGAAAAGTAACCATTACAAGCGAAGGCAAAGACTGACCCCCAAGAACGTGCGAAAAACCACTCACATCCTAGAAACCATGCTACGGGAAAACACCTTGTTGGGATACTAACTCAATCTCTATCTTCATAGACTCAAAGCTACCTGCCATTCAAGGTGGATGCATGACCGTTATGAGAGAATCACCTCCTCGAACCATGCAAGTCCTGCAAGTCCTGGAACCCCTGGGACTCGGCAAATTCAAGAAAGACAACCTCGTAGAATTACCACCTGAAGTGGACGACCAAGGAGAATCCACCGAAGTACAAGTGTTGGAGGAATTCGACCCCGATCAGTTCCTGAACCAACTGAAACCACAAGATCCCACTTGCCCGCGTTGCATGGTACCCATGGAATTTGGAAGAGTGAAAACCCCCGAGGGTGGTACCTGGTGGGAGTATTACCGATGCCCCTCTTCCAGATTCTACACCAAGTGTTATGTGACCTGTGGTGCCAAAGAGGTGAGCACTTACCTGAGACGCGTCGAAGAACAGACCCACCCCTGCTACAGGAACATCGACCCAGCCCGTTTCCGATGTCTATGCAGCAAATCCCTGGTCTTAGCCACCTCACACTCTCAGTCCAACCCAGACAGGCTCTATCTCAAGTGTCCCAAGCGCACCTGCAAGTTCTTTCAATGGATCGACGAATACCCGCGAGGAGTCGCCGAAGCCATACTGATCAATGGACAGGACCCAAACTAAGAAAAAGACAGACACAGTTTTTTGTAAAAAACACACTCCGATTTTTATTTTTCAATATTTTTTACATGTTGGGTAATTTGTCTTCCGCATCGATCATCGATCTCATTGTCACTTGATTACATTTGTTAAATGTGTTGTAATAAAAGTTAATTATACTGACATAGCGTCTCGCTGTCTTCTTTTGTCTCTTAGTCCACGTGGACTGAAATGGTTCGAAACCGTAACATAACATCATTCGGTAAAATGTGATACGGTCCATGGGCGGCTTCACCTTCACGTCCCATACAATGTTCTTACGTATGGCATAGATCGCATTAAACAAGGTCCTGCCGAAACACTTCTCAATGCTCCGGTACTGGAACAAACTCCGCGTCCAGTTTTCCCTCTGCTCATCCATGAAAAATAATATCTGATGCAGCATTACCTCGAGCTGACTGGAATCCTTGATGCGCGAAAGCCAACGTCGACCCGCCAACAAATCCCGGATGGGAAAATTCATGTCCTCGTAAAATCGGGTCCAGGGTGCCTCCATTTGGTCAATCGCTTCTTCGTAGGTGACCTCGGGATTTCTAGGTCTGAAATTGTTCTGCAAGTATCTCTCCCTCAAGGCCATGACAGCGCTCAATACAAGTTCAAAACTCAGAGTGAAGATCGGGGGGCGACGCGGATTCGCTTTATGAAGATCCGTCCAGCCAATCACAGAACAAGACCAAGTCACGTGTTACCCAGACCCAGGGGATAGGGGGTATCCCCCCTACCACACCCACTCACGGTAGGAGACTGGACACCATTATACCGTGTGTATAAAAATCGAGTTGGACCGTTCACTTTTCACTCTGAGTTTTTTTCAACTTGTATGAGCGCCCATTACAGAAGACTGTGGATACTCTCGTTGCTGTGGCTTCTCGAAGTACCAAGTGAGTATGGAAGTATTAGAGCAGTGTAACGTAGAGTTGACTACCTGGGAAAAGCGGGTGAGAGAGTGGATGAACGACGAAGAAGAAGAGACCCCTTTGTACAGGGACCTAGAACAACTTTTAGGTTTTATCGAGGTGGCCCTGGACCAACTAGATCTTTTGGGGCTGGAAGAGAGGTTGGGGGTCCTTGACGAGGACGATACCAATGATTTGGTGATTCACATAGACTGGGTCCGCAACACTTACAGACAATTGCTTCAATTTTAGACATGGAACCACCCCTCCACTGTCACGTATGCAAACAGCTGAGACCCTGCTGCCGCCAACCCATCCTAGAATTGAGCAGAAATGGGAACCACACCAAATTCGTACGCGCAATCTCGGGACCACTCAGAAAAGAATGGGAACTAGGGTGCGTCTACGCAACCTGTTGTGGTGTCATCTACGGCATGTACTACAACGCGGAAACCGAATGTTACGAACCCGTCTTCCTGGGAAACGGTTACAACCAGGCCCTGTCACGTGTCAATCACGTCAAATCGTTCATTGATTGTTATCCCGAAGAAAAAGAGGGCGCCGGTCAATAGGACCGTGCACACGTCCCACCCTGTAAACCAAGTAGAATGACCAATAAAAATTGTTTTTTGCTCTATTTTTCAGACTCCATGTCTCGATATCCCAACCCCCTATGTATATGGTGCAAGGAAGGATACACTTTCAAACACAGTATCAGAGACTACCTCCTGACGCCCTGTTGCGACCAATTCTTTCACGGAACCTGTAAAGCCCTCCACACTGAGCAGTTGAAACCCTCCCAAAGACTCTGCCCTCATTGCAAAACCGTGAATTTCGGACTACCTACCGATGACAGCCCCAAAACCAAGTCCTAAAGAGGTAAGCGCTTCAATGGTCTAATGGTTCGATTCCTGGTCGGGGCATTAAAATTTTTTTTCTTTTTTCCCTATAGAGACCCCTAGCCTGTAAAATCTATTTGGACGCACCCCACCCCGACGAAGATGTCATGCTTCTCTTCCTCACCCAACACTTTCCCTACCCCTGGTACGTGCGAAGAGACCTCTCCAAAGTCTGGCCCTTCGGACACTTGTTCGAATCCTCCTCAGGCTTTCACGGAGAATTTCTCACCCCACAGACCATGATGCTATCCCTCGTGCACCTGGGAACCAATGACGTGCAAGCACTCAAGATGATGCAAAAAATCACGCACCAAACCATGTACATTCTCTCGTTAAAGGATCTTTATTAGTTACAGGCATGAATAAAAATTTTTTTTTCACTCTGAAGTTGATTGTGGTGCAATTTCTTTGATAAATGCTTGGTACGCCAACTCGTCTCGGTCGTCCCAACTGCTCTTCCACGCTTCCCATCCGGCCTCAAATCCATCCGGCAACTTCTCCAAACACAGTGGGTCTTTAAACGATCTGGTCTGGTCAGCAAGCATCTTCTCAGACAGGAGTTTTCGGAACCTCATCACCTCATCCGCCAGCTTCGTCACCTCTTTCCTCAGAACGACATCCATGGCGTGAGAAACGGCGTTTTTCATTCTTTCCAAGAATACCGTCATGTACGACATCCATCACCTTCGCCGCAAATTCTTCTCTCGTCATGCCGTCTGGAAACTCCTCTTCAGGAACACTCTTCACCTCCACCTTCGTCTTGCTCTCCTTTGAAGACATCTTCTTGTCGATCTCAAAACAACAATGCCAAACACGCCAACTCGACACCTTTTTATTCACACATCCGAACCTCGATTTCAGGCATTGGCTCATTTGATCACGCACGTGACAACCTCGATTTCATGTTGCCCTTATTTGGGCATGCGCGAGCTGTGACGTCACGGGCGCCATGTTTTGCTACCAAAGGCGCCATCTTGGATTTTAAAATTTAAGAGAATGTATGGGAAAATCTTGGTCACGTGGTATGATCCCTGGCTCCTGATTGGTTACTGCCCCAACGAGCGCTATTGACTACTGATGTTTATTTGTCATTTGGTAGTGACTACATGATATTGTTCATCAGTGGTAATTAAATATTTGGTGATTTCCACCATATCGAAATTGTGCATTATGTGGCTTCATGTTCTATTTTCTGGTACAGGGTGTAACATAGAAGGACACATGGTAGAGCTGGTGTATAATTTTGCTAATAACATAAAAGTGCAATTGAATTTGACCTCATTAAGAATTTTCTACATTGTATGATCTTATAGATTCCCAATTGTTTTGAACTATTTTGAAATATTTATTCAAATATTCATCACCAGAGAAAAACTGGAAGTAGCTGAATTTTCTCATATTAGATGCTGGACAAAATTTTTGGACCTTTGATATACATTATTTATTCTGGCTTTAGCAATAATCACATCGTGTAAGGCCATCTCTAAGCATTAGCCAATTCATATATAATATATTTATCATAAATTGTTCAATATTCTTTAGCATCTCCTTCCACCATTCTATGTCCAAGGCATTTTGCTCATTAAAAATTTGCAGTTACTTTCAATTTATAGCCAGGACATTCCAAAGTCTGTTCACAACAAAGAGTAGTTGTTGTACATTGTACATCATAAACTGAAGTTCATATGACTCTTGTTTACTTTTAAACCAGTGTCAAACATTTTGCATATTGATTTTGTAAGGCAATCTTTCAGGGTCTCACTATCCATAACAATGACATTCCTAGCTTAAATTATTTCATGGAGATTGCCCTTACTTGGGTCTGTATCCTCAGTCCAGCTGGGGGACCCTGGGGAGGCCCCCAAAATTTCCCTTTTCTCTTGAACAAAAAAAAAAGCATTTTGTTACTTGCACCTTCGTCGATCCCTGTTGATGCATTATTTCAGTGTACTTGTTCATTACTAGTTGCTAGTTTTCTAGGCCATCTTTCATGGCATGTGACTGATAGTCTTTGTTACACTGTAGTACACGTCACTGATAATTTTATTGGTGATTTGACTGATGAATCAGCTTTGTGATTGCGTCCTACCCTGTAACGCAATGATGCTGTCACTGTACTGAACCCTTGCTTATACCATTCTTGGCGAGTAGATCGTGGTCTTGTTTGATACTCTGATTAGCATCTTTTGAGCTTTTAAAAGGATTTCCCTTTATTCTCTAACACCGATTGTTAATTTATGAAGAGAGATTGGATGTTCTCAAACTTGAGAAGACTGAAGTGGTCAGTGAAAATGAATCAGCCGTAGGAAATTTTTTAAAGTGTTTTGTTGCAATATTCCCGATATCCGACACAATTTTAAAATTTACTTCCGTATGTTCTTTCGATCTCTTGCTGTAGCTTTAGTAAAGCATTCTTCGGGTCAGGGTCGTAAACTTTTACAATTTTCATTTCATTCAGATTCTTTTTCCTAAACCGACCATGAACAAAGTTCTTTTAGGCAATAAAAATGGTGAGAACAGGTTGTTTTTGCGTATATTAGAGATCGAGACAATCGAAGGATGGAAAACATACCCGTCTAAAAGTTCCTTTATTTTGCCCCTTTGATTTATACGGCGACTTTTAAGCCAGAATTTCGATTGGCTGAGTGTCAAGTTTTCAATGTTCTTCGCTCACACTGACGCCGGGAATATCATCAGAAGAGAGATTGGCCTTTCTTCTTCGTTCGCCATGTTGCTTTAAGGTTACAGTATACCTTCGGGTCGACAATTTCCTTCAAATTTGGATTTTTGGGTCAAAATAGTGGTCGAAGAATAATCTCTAATTTCTGAAAAAAAATTTTGAAAAAGGCTAAATATTGGCGGAGAAATGGCGGTTTTACGTTTTCACCGGAAGTAAAAGTTTACCTCTTGATTGACAGCCCTATGGCGCGTATGCAATCAACCGAGACGATTTTCGCGGGAATTACCTATATGGATGTCACGAATTGACTACTCAGTTGATCTGCATTGTTGTTCTGACTACCCAGCATTTTTGATATTAGGCGTGTCTCTATTAAGTTATAAGTAAACATAGACCACGTTTAAACCATGGACCGGTTCGAAAAGCGAAAACAGCGAAGAACGAATGAAAATACATCAGTGAGTGAAGAAGCGAAAGTTCGCCACGCGGATGAAGCTATAGTTATCGTATAAGGCGGGCAAATATTCGTGGTAAGAGAAAAGAAAGGTTCTGCAAAAATTTCGGAACTTGACAGCAATAACAGGGATGCTGACAGAGACTCTTCTGATGAGTCCGATATCGACGAATCGTCGGACTCATTGAGACCATTTGAAATATTATCCATGCACAGTTGCCCACACACAGTTGCTCTTCGCGCTGTCTTTTGTTTGTTTCCTTCGCTCAGCCACTCTAGCGTTCGTATCCTTTTTAGTCTTCCCCATTTTGCCAGACCAGCTTCAAGAAAAACCGAGCTACAGAAAAATTATCCCTATGCCTTCGGTTCCTTGAGCGCATTGCGAAACACAAGAGTTTTTTAGAGATTTGCGCGTAAATTTCACCAGGAGGTTAACGGTAGTAACGTTACCCTGCACTGATTGGCTTAGTTATCTGAGAACCCAGTTGAAGGCGTTTGTGGGCGGAGTTTGTTTGCGAAGCAGAAAATTTTTCTTAGCGCTGTTTTCTCGAATAAATTTTTTCACTTGAAGCAGACACTTTAAAGAGTTATAACTCAAAGGGAATTTGTTCAATTGCTCTTAAATTTGGACAGTGGCTAGTTTAACATATAAACTACAAAAACGTGTCTGGGAATTGTTAATTTCGAAATAATTTTTCTTCGAGAGCGATTTTTGTACGATCACTCCACATTTTTTTAATCCTATTTCGAAAATGTTCTGTAACTTTTTACTGCAATCGAATACGCCAAAACGCAGCCACGTTTTCAAAGCGCTTTGGGCCCTGAAACCGAGGAAAAAATTAAATTGGCGAAAAACGAAATTCGCTTTGACTTGTAGCTTTCGAAAGGTGATCGGGCGCTCGCATTTAGTGGTCGTGAAAAATTCGACAATTCACTTTCTTTCAAAATTCTTGGTAATTTGATATAGGGGTTTAGGTATCTACAGCTTAAACTGCACGCGCTACATCGCTTGCGCGCGAGACACCCCTGAAGGTATACTGTAACCTTAATTACCGCGAGGGCTATTAAGCCTCGTTTCGGTGCAACTTCCGGTTTTTTCTGGAATAGGTGTATTGCGCCTTCCTGACGTCATATATCCGCGCGGATTCACGCACATGTCAGGGGCTCTCGCGTGGATGTTGTCACGTTGCGTGATCAAATGGTGAGAGTTGAGAGATTCTCTTGCGTATTTTTCACAGCGATGGCAGGGAATAAGGCAGGGAATACGAACCAGGGCGCTTATATGTAGTTTGATGCTCTGAGCTAACGGAAAAGGTGGGTTTTCAGGGTCGAAAACAAGACTTCAATCTCGCGCTGGGAATGAATAATAAGATCTGCTCACGCTAGTTGTAAGCTTACGCGTATGCTTAAGAATATAGCAAGAAAACTCTCTACTCTGGTATCGAGTTAATTTGTGAGTTTCTCAGACAATGTTTAATCATAATCAAAACCTGTTTTGATGGTTTCGTATTGTCTCTGCTTGTTTGGTGAGTTCGCAAAAGTTTTTGAAAGGAAAGTCTGACGCGTACAATTATTTCATTTGCATAGTGCATGCAGCTCGTGCACTTTCAAGTCCGAGTCGGTGTTTTCAATTGTCAACAAATCTTGACAAAGATTTCTTTCGTTATCTTTTGTGCTGAGATGCTGCAACAAATTTCAAGAATGCCAAAAAGGCTACTAACATCATGTGTGTTTCTTCAACATAAGCATAGTGAAGTTTTACACTGCGAAAATGAAAATAGACAAGGAGTTTTGATAACTCGATCATCAAAATCGAAATCGTTATTCCAAGTTGATTAAAGAAAGCGTCATCGTAACTTTGCTGATTGTTTCTGCTTTATTCACATATTTTCAGCTTAGCTTTTAATATGTTCTCAAACATTTATCAATCTTAAACATATTTAAAAACTATAGAGCTATTGTTTGAGTTCGATGCACGCTTTCACACGAAAGTGCGGCGGAAGTACAATTTGTCATGTTTACTGACTGTACAAAACACGCATCGGCGGGCGCTCTCATTCATGGACAACAGAGAATCTACTGGATTTTTACACGAATAAAACTGAGCAGTATCTACGGACGGAGTTATTAAGCCTCGATGAAACATCAAGCGTTGCTTACAGTTCATTAGCGAAACTCAAACTAGCAATTATTTTGTTTTACTTTTCGGTCGCGATAGACTGACAAATTCCTCGCAAGCGTGTGGCAAGAGGAGCTAGGAAACTATGAAATCGTGAAGCTCTGCTATATCTAAATATATCCAGCTAGTTTTTTGCTGTGTAATGGAAAAGCTGTTAATCTTCAACATATGTGAAATTAAAGTGGAGTAATGTACAGCTCATGTAAAAGAAGCATCCGTCGGAACACAACTTGGTCAGCGATATATATAAGCTTACAGCGGAACATACCTAAATTCGACACTGTCTTACTTCACTCAAACTGGAGCAGCTTACGACGAAAATACTTAAGCAAAATTCCAACAGACGTGAACGCGTTGAGTTGTGGGCCAAAAACATGAAAAATTCCGGGAATTTCGGACGCCATTTCCTCCGCGCGACATCCGCAAAAATCCTCGCAGCATGTACGCGCGTGTGCCGCAGGCGATGGCGCAATTTGTTCTAAAAATAGAATTATTGTCCCATATCATAGGGACATTCTGTCATCGAATGGCCGATTTTAAACATTTGCAAAACTTGTGTTGTTCCAACTTTTGGTTCTTATTGTTCGTGATTCGGTGATAACACTAAGTGCAATAGCCTATAATGTTGGAAACAACCTGGATGAAGTATTGCTGGCCACAGTTTGCACTGGGTACAACGAGAACATGTTTAACAGAAGCCGTTTTTTTTCTAAAAGTGAACACAGTTGTGTGGTGTTTGCGGGACAAACAGAGACTGGATTTGACAACACAACGTTTTAATCCGCCATTTTAGATGGTCTCTTCTATTCAAGCACATGGTCACTTCCAAATAAGGAAATACCACATATGGACATACACTACATCCCTCCCTAACTTAATAAAGAGCTCCACAAAGTCTAATAAAAAAAACATCTGAACTAATCTTGGCTCTTTCAGTTCAATGTCTCAAAACAAATGAATAAAATGTCGACAATTGATACACGATAAACAGTCTTTAGAGTTCAGTCACTTTTGGCAAATAAAGTCCTTCATCCACTTAGGGCTCTCTCTTTTTCTGACTGGACGACTATCTGGCTTTTCTGGAACTGCAGAAGGTACAGTTTGTCTTTGGGAATCCGGCTGAAGTCCATCCATCGAATCTTGCTCGAAACTAGCTCCTTCTTTGGGTGAGTCAGTTGTTTTTGACGGAGCCGGGGGCTCAGTTCCTGAAGCACCTGGGTCTACAAACTTCTTCATGTGACCAGTATTCCTCATTTTACTTTGGCCAGAAGAATTCTCAATGATAACTGCATTTCCATTCTTCTCTACTACTCGATACGGCTCGAGCTCAAATGTTGGTGACAACTTGTTCTCGCGGTTCTGACGTAGCAGGATCATGTCGCCCTCTGCAATATCACTTGTTGTGGCATGTCTCTTTGAGTCAGCATACTCTTTCTCTCTTAGCTTCCTGCGAGCATACCTTTCTCTGAGAAGAATTTGCCACTCTGCTTCAGTAGCCTGATCACGAGAAGGTTTAACCTGTGGCAACTTATCTCTTAACTTTCTGCCCACAAGGAGCTCAGCTGGAGATAGTGAAGTGACTGTATGGGGAGTGCTGCGATACTGGAAAAGAAAGTCTTGTACTTCTCTCTTCCAATCTTTGCCTTGTAGTTGTACTATTCGGATTGCCTTCAGGAGGGTTTTGTTGAGCCTCTCTACTTCGCCATCACTTTGAGGCCAATACGGGATGCCCTTCTTGTGATCAATCGATAAGTACTCGAGGAATCCTTCAAATTCTCGTGAAGCAAACGGTGGACCATTATCACTTCTGAGGGTTTCAGGCAAACCATGAGTGCAAAACATGCTCTCCATGCATTTGATCACATTTCCTGCATCTGTCTTGGTCAGAAAAGCTATTTCTGGCCACTTAGAATAATAGTCAACTACAACGAGCAAGTGTCCCTTCTTTGGAATCTCTAGTAAGTCCACAGCAATTTCACTCCATGGGCCTTGAGGCAGTGGTGTTGACCTTATTGGTTCTGGCTTTGGTCTGGGTCCAACCAGCTGGCATGGGTAGCAGGCTCGGATTAACTTTTCAACTTGTTTGTCAAGGTCTGGCCACCATACTTTCTCTCTTAATCGAGATTTCGTTCGCACCATCCCTTGGTGACCCTCATGAGCCAGTTGAATGGTCTGGTTCCCCAACTTTTCTGGAATGACAACTTTGTTTCCTCTCATAACCAGCTGTCCCATTATCCAGAGTTCATTTCTAACAGCTTTTTAGGTTGTTCCTTGGAGTTTCGACCAATCACCAGAAGTTATGGCATGGCGAACCAGTTGCAGGGTAGGGTCTCGCTCTGATTCTCTCTCAACTTGGCGGGGTGCTAATGCTGCAGGTATGGCATCAGCAACTATGCTGCGTGCATATTCTTCTGTCTGCTTGATGGCTGCATCAGGAGTACTATCTACTGGCAATCTGCTCAATGCGTCAGCGGCGTTTTCTCTGCCAGGGATGTGTCTGATGCTAAACTTGAACTGCTGCATGTATAACAACCATCTTTCAATTCTGGCTGAAGGTGGTTTTGAATGTGGACCAAACACAGTGACCAGCGGCTTATGGTCAGTGCAAATTTCGAACTCATTTCCATGGATGTACAGGAAGAACTTCTCACAGCCCCACTTCACCGCCAGTGCCTCCCTCTCAAACTGAGAATATCTGCTCTCGGGTGGAGTTAGTTTTCGGCTAGCATAGTGTACAGGTCTGTACAGGCCATCAGCTTGCTTTTGTTCCAAGACAGCTCCGATACCTACTGGTGAGGCGTCTGTGGTGACACGGGTCTCCGCTCCTTGTTTGAAGAATGCCATGACTGGTGCCTGCGTCAGCTGCATTTTGACTGCTTGGAAAGCCTTCTCTTCAGCAGTGCCCCATTTCCATTTGGCATGTGATTTGGTTAGATCCCACAGTGGGCTGGCAATGATCGCGAAGCTTGGAATGAACCTTGAACAATATTGTGCCAAACCAAGGAAGCTTCGCAGCTCTGACTGGTCCTTTGGTCTTGGTGCTTGCACAATGGCTTCAACTTTGTCACCAGATACTTGTAATCCCTCGTCAGTTAACACGTTACCAAGGTACTCCATGCTATTCACGCCGATCTGGCACTTTTCATAATTCAGTGTTAAGCCACTCTCTTCTAATTTCTTCATGACTTGATTCAACCTTTCGTCATGTTCTTCTTCAGAAGCGCCAACTACACGGATATCATCATGAATATTGTGAGCGCCAGGGCAATCTTTGAGTATCTGCCAGATGATGTGTTGGAACTTCTCAGTGGCCATATTGACACCAAATATCAGACGTTTGTAGCGGTAAAGACCATTAGGTCCTGCAAAAGTGGTAATGTCTCTTGACTCTGGAGCAAGTTCTACTTGGTGAAATGCCATGTTCAAATCTAACTTGGAGAACACTTTTGCCCCTGAAATTTCTTGCAGTGTCTCTTCAATGGTAGGCACAGGGTGTTTTTCTCTTAATATCGCTCGATTGGCTTGTCTCATATCTAAACATATGCGAACATCACCATTTGGCTTTTCGACACTAACAAGGGGGTTAATCCAACTTGTTGGACCGTTCACTTTCTCTATCACATCAAGCTTCTCAAGTTCCTCTAGTTTGTCAACAACCTTTTGTTTCCTGCTGAACGGAATTCTTCGCATAGCTTGAGCAACTGGGGTGACACTTTCATCTACATGCAGTTTTAATTGGAAATTTCTCAATTTTCCAAGACCAGTAAACACTTGAGGGTACTTTGCCCTAAGGGCAGCCTTCTTATCAGTAACATCTTTGAGTTGACAAGCGTTCACAGAAACACCCACTTTCAAGACACCTAATTCTTCAGAAGAGCTCCTGCCCAGCAATGTGTCTGCGGAGCCTGGCATTACGAAGAACTCAGCTTTCAACGACGTTTGTGTATTAGGTACACTAATGTTCAACATGCATTTTCCTCTAAGCTTTAACGGCTGCTGAGATGCATAAGCATAAACTTTCCTGTCAGTCTCTAACAACTCTAGCTTTCCATTGGACACTTTATCAAACACTTGCTCAGACATTAAGTTGCAGGTAGCACCTGAGTCTATGATGACATTGACAGGTTCACTTTCAATCATAAGAGGTAAAGTGTTTGACTCACCAGCTGAGGTGCTAAAGACATAGAATCCATCATCTTTACTGACTTCGCTTCCTTCCACGCCATCTTGGTCAGGCTGGTCGCCTATGGTTCGTACGCCTTCTCGTTTTCTTCCAGATTTGCCTCTTCCTTTGCCATGTTTATCCTGTTTCGTGTGACAACAGACCTCCATGTGCCCACGTTTTCCACATTTGCTGCAAGTATGGTTACGAGAAACTTTACAATCTTTCGCCATGTGACCTGTCTTATCGCATCTCCAACATTTGCCTTGCCATGGCTGCTTGCTCTTCGCTCCTTTATCGCCCTTACTTCGGTCTTCCCAGGTACGATTCACAGTTTCTTCGCTTACGAGAACCAAGGCATCCTTATGGTGATAGGTGCTCACGATTTCCAGAAGTCTGGTCAGACTAAGGTTTTCTTCGCGGTAGAATTTGCCCTTCAGTTCCTTATTCGTGATATGCGAAATCACAATATCTCTCACCTGGTTATCTTCTTCTTCACCATAGTCACAGTGTTCCGCTAAACTTTTCAAACGCGTAACGAAGTTGTTGATCTTTTCGCCCGGATTCGGCTGGCTGGCAAGCAGTTTTTGTCTCGCTAGAGGTACGTTCTTCTTCACTTTGAAATGGTCCGAGAGACACTTCATCGCTTTATCGAACTCTTTGTTGTCTCCTCGCACTTCAGCTGAATACGTTTTGAAAATTTCACGGACTCCAGGTCCTGCGAGATGTAGAAGTAGAGCTCGCTTTTGCACTTTGTCTTCAACCCCCGAAGCTGCCACAAATAGTTCGAACTCAGCTTTCCACTTGTCCCAGCGTTGAGCCAGTGTGGCTGGTTCCCCAATGCAGTCGAAGGGAGATATGCACGGTAATCCACTTAATGTGACCGCCATCCTCGTCGCCAAAATGTGGTGTTTGCGGAACAAACAGAGACTGGATTTGACAACACAACGTTTTAATCCGCCATTTTAGATGGTCTCTTCTATTCAAGCACATGGTCACTTCCAAATAAGGAAATACCATATATGGACATACACTACAAGTTGAAGCTCTGTATCCACGTGAGTGTGGTGGAAAATCGTACACTCAAGGTTAGTATCCTATTTCCTTATCTCTTGTTGAATACTTTTCTTTCTCTGTAAGAAATAATCTATGTTGAGAGCTAGAGTTCATTGTAAATGCGTGCTTTGGGGATATCAGATTTCCCCGAAAAGATCAACAAAGGGGTGAAGCAGTCCAGATGAGACTTTCCTTCAGTCATCCAGTGGTTAATTGTATATTCCTCTGTATTGTCTGAACTGCAATGCCGACTTGGGGATCAACTTCTTTGGGCAGTTCAAACAGAGGGAATTGGCCTGTTTAGGGTTAGCTCCCAATGGAATAGTATGGTATATCCTTACCTCTTAACTTTACCCCCGCTTTTGACAGGTACCCACTTCTACTGTGACCCGGAGGGGGGTGGAGGTACTCCCTTATATGCACAATATAGGTATGTGTGGCCCCAAAGGGTATGGTTTTTCAGCCATTTTGGTCATAAATAGGGCATCGATTTTGGCCACTTTGGTCTTAAATAGGGTATGGGTTTTGTACTCTAGTCTTGAATTGGGTAATGTTGTTTGGAAGAAGCTACTTTTTCATCATTATTGACACGACCATAAACAAAAGGCCTTCAAAAAATATGTTTAGGGCAACTGTGTCAGTGGCAACGGTTGCAAATAGGTTGTCAAATTTTTGGTCTGGTCATAACTAGGCTAGGGAAAATTGCAGATTTTGGTGATCAATAGAGTAAGGGTTTTGGGAAGCGGGCCGCACACCCCCACCAAATTTTTCTGGGAGTACTCCCCCCCCCCCACTCCCAGGTACTGTAAAGTGGTACATAAATAAATGCTGGACTGAATTCAAATTTTATCTTGTAATAAGCTTTAACCTGTATACTATTACCTATTAATAATAAAATAGAGAACATCTTCTCTCTTTCTATTCAACAATAATTGGACTATGAGGTGAAGAATTCTTTGAGGTGATAGTTTGAGGCTGTATCAACCTTATTATCACCTGATGGGAATCTTGAGCTTGCAATCCAATAATATTGTTAAGTAGAATTGTATGATTTACCATTGTTTCTCTATCAAACTTCATACTTGGGTGCAATCGTACAATCTGAAATTCTCATACTTGTAGGACTTCATAATTAGTTAATTCAACTATTTTGAGATTTTGAAGTCATGTTCTATATCAAATTAACTCAATAAGAGATTCTGTGCGAACACAGGCCACTGGTGGTTGTCTACACAGTTTTTTTTAGTTCTTCCAAAGATCTGTTTACAACACCTCATCCTCTGTTAATCTGGTGGGGATGCAATGTAGCTCTATAGCAACAGGACGTTTGCTCATTATTTGATCAATGTTTAAATGGCATCTACCTTCCATCTCGAAGAAAAAATGAAAAATGGCTGTCTCATATGCATGCATCAAATAATTCACAAAGGTCAGTTGTGATTGCTCCATTGTGGGTGGACTGAAAATTCTAGCTTGGTTTGATCTTAAAGTGATTGTTTGCCATTAATTTCCCCATGCATTCGGCTGAATTTGACCCTGCATGATTATTCAATTATTGATTATTGAATAATCAAATGTGCATATATCCCTCTGTTTGAGTTTCCCTCAATCATTCAATTACAGTGTTTTGGCGAGTTAATTTTCTCTTCTTTGAAAATTGATATTTCTGCTTGAAATTTTAAATCTAGGCATCACCTGACACTCGTCATGCCAAGGGTTGCCCTGGTTAGCCAAGCCATAGTGTTTAAATAAAGAAAAGTTGTCCTGCCTGCCAGGGTACCAAGGCATGACACGAGCCAACGCGAGACAACTCACCCACCCCTGTTGTCTTGCTGGCGAGATGGGTACTTGATCCTAATTAATGTAAATGGCTGATTGAATTTGTCAAAGAAATAAGTGAAAAGTTAGCTTGGCCAGGGTAACTCAAGAGAAGGGTTGCTTGGGTACCCAGGACCATATAAATGGGCCCTAAGGGCCATTCTATTTTATTTCCACACTCTCTCTTCCTCTGTTAACAAGAGCTTTAGAAAGGGCTACGAAACTGTTATTTCTGCACTTTTATCTTTTCTGGTAGGTGGTAAATTTTGACTTATTTTGTGAGTGTGGCTTGAGGGAGGAGGAGTCTGGCAGGAGGGGGGGTGGGTTGGATAGAAAATGGAATATCTCTTGTCAGCTCTGGGTCCAAGTTGTGTGTTGTCTAACTGATTATGCAAACTATACTTCCAAAATCTTTTATTTATGAGTAGGTGTTTGAGAGGATCATATTATATGATGAAATTTGCAGATGTCCTCCATAATATGAGCTTAACAGTTTTGTTACCATGGCAACATATTAGGTTTCAACCTTCTCTGATATGAGCTTTTCTGGCCACCTTTCACTTTCTATTTTGATATTTGCCAATGGTGTCTCATCTGCATGATGATCCAGCAAGCATATTAATATGTAAGGTCGAAGTTGTGGCCTCAGGTTAGAGGGGACTGGAAAAGAGTGAGTTGCCATGGAAAAATACAGGCTGTATATAATTTTAATAGCCATAGGTGTGCTTCCAGTAGAACTATAAGCCTACCATCTTGATGTAATATTGGGTTGAGTGTATGACATCATCTGTCACCTCATTTACATATGTTACACATTTTTTAAATTTAAATATCTTTAGAACTGATGCAGATATTTGCAAAAGGTTAACAGCATTTTTAATCTTTTGTGGAATTCTATGTGATACACTTACAAATTCTGACTCAAGGGGTAAAAGTTTAATGAGAGAAGCACGTTAAAGCATTGAGTTGTATTTATGCTGTTGGCAAAATTTTACTGTAAGGCATTGAAGAGAATTTTGGAGGGGAATTTGGTGTGGTTATTGAATTGACAGAGGTTAGTTTTGTTATTGCTGTTGTCATTATCTTCTATATTTTTTAGGCAGAGTGGTTGTTGGCGAAAGCAAAACTGGCAATGTCCTTACTGACCTGTGTTTAGATGTTTTTAGGTTTTTGTCTCTGACAATGAAGTTCAATTTAAGTAGTTACACTGTCTTTACAATAGAACATATGGATATTAATAGTACAGTTATTTTACCAAAATTACAGTAATTTTATGGCTCAATTTCTACCTCTGCTTTAACTTGTTTACACCAGTTTATTTTTTTAAACCAATTTAATTTAATCAAAGGGGAAGGGGGAATCTGAGAGCAATAATAAATTAGACCAACAAAATTAATATAAATAAATTTGCTATGATTGCTCTAATGACCTAGTGGAGATGAGGTGGACCAAAAGGTCACAGATCTGATGTTTGAATCTAGATCTGTCTGTACAAAATAAAAAAAAAGATTGTATTGTAATATGGGAGTATTATGGTAAGTTATGTTGGGGGGTTGATATGGGATCCTGGCTGTACTGTTGTAGGGTGGGAATAGGGACTGAAGGGGTGGGTGGTGTGGAACCACTCTGAAAGTGAAAACAAACTGGTTTGAGGAATTTACAGCAGAGGTAAAAATTATACATTGCATCTTGCTTTTCATAGGTGGTAAATGAGCAAATACCCACAAGAGAAATACAAACAAGAGAAGCACTCTATTTCTCTTCTTAATCAGTGTTCTTCTGAATTCCTCTTGTTAGACTAAATTATTTTTTCTGTTGAGATAACATTTTTACACTGGACTTTTCCTCTGAAACCCTTGCTAACAAAATAATCATTACTAACAAAAATCATACTTTTACGATAACTGTAGAAATTGTTGTGCACTCATTAGCTAATTTTCGTCGTCAAAAAGCGGACCTGTAGGCACATAAATTTATAATTTAAGAATTTGGCAATGAATTTGTTATTTTAAAAAAAACAAATTGATGTCAATTTTTCCTGTTTTAGGATGAGTGTATGAGTGTATGCTATCACCCCGAGGATCCACAGTGACTGTGACAATGTTATGGCAAAATTCATGATCAATAATGTTCAAGACAGATGCATGAAAAACTGACATCAATTTGTTAAACTGAAAAAGATCCGGTTGTTGGTCTTTTTGTGACTGATGGAAGTCTCTAAAAGTTCTCAGTTGTTTAATTTTAGTGACTGTCATTTATGTTTGTATTTTCTTAGGTGGTTACCTCCTGGCATATACACCCCACACTGGCATACAATTCCTTGATTTAGATGATGCTGAACCTGCTTTTCCTATCTTTAACATACATGTAAGAATGTCAGTGGACCTGTCCAAGTGTGATTTTTTTTTTACTGATAATGCAAATTGTAATAAAGATACAAAGCCACTCAGGTGTGATTTCTTCCTTGACAGTGAAGTGCAACCTAAACAAAAGTTGCATTCTGTAAGAGGTTTACAAAAATTATAAAATATAGGAGTTCCTCTGAAAAATAGTTTGTTGTTTTTTTTCTGTTCATTCTTTTTGTTGAACATTTATATTTTCCTAATAAGCAGTTGCTTCGCAACGCATTTTAAGATGATCAGGGTTTGTACCCTTTTTCAGAAACAAATTTCCAGGACTTTTCCAGGACTTTTCCAGGACTCAGATTGATTTTTCCCAGACTCTAAAATTCACATTAACCCTTTCACTCCCAAGATCTTAATGTTAATTCTCCTTACTGTCTACCATACATTTCATAGTTTTTTACTTGAGTTTAACAGATTTCCAGAACTTTCCAGGACCAGTAGCCCTTTTCCAGGACTTTCCAGTCCTGGAAAATGCCGGAATAAAATTCCAGGACTTTCCAGGTTTTCCAGGACCCGTACAAACCCTGGATGATAAATAGCCATAAAAATGACATTTTTATCTCTGAGTTCATTTTCAAGATTAAAGAAAGTTATTTTATTTATATATTTTCTTTCCTTTGGAGGAGGGACTTTTTGAGAATTTCCCTAAAAATATCACAAGGTACAAAGGAAGGGGGAAAAATAAAAGTTATGTTTTCATTATCAGATTGAGTCTCTTTATGAAGCTGCAAATTTGGTTATTATTTTATACTGTTGTGGATAACGTTAGGCCCATTTTAATTCAAAATACAAATGGGAACTTACATTGATAATCACATAATCCCTAGGCATTGATTTGTTTTTTAATTGCTTTTCTCCAGAAAACAATTTAAACATCTATGTTACACAAACAGGGTGGGCGGGGGGGGGGGGGGTGGTATTCTACATAGTGTTAACCCCTTACATGTAATACTGTATCCTTTTTCTAAACCCTTAGAAAGAAGTTTTAAAATATCTTTTTGAACAATATATCAGAATCCCCTCTTTCTGGCTCAGGAGAGCAAATGAGGGATTATCAACAACATTTTAGAACCAGAAGAAGGGAAATCCCTAAAAGAAAGATTTCTGTACCCTTTCATACACCTGCATTCAACTTGTCAGAAATCCCTTACCCTTTAATAGTTATATCTGAAGCCTGAAAACTTTTGGGCAGAGCTTCCCCATAGATGTCATTACATGGAGTCCTCCCACATACACAATTCAGGAACTCTTCACAAGTAGTGATAAAGCTGGCTTCAAGGCTGGTCTGATCAGGCAGCTTCTTCAGTTTTTGAGTGCAAACTTGTTGCTCTCAGTCAACTTCCAGTATGGAACCTTTTCTTTTCTGGGTCTGGTCCAAGTTCACAGACACTACTAGCTAGTAATCGCTTTCACAACACTAACACTAACAATGTCACTTGCAGTCTGGTTGTTCAGTTCCACTGCACCATGTTTCATAGTCACTTGTCATTGTCAGACATGAGTTCATAATAGCTTGTAACATTCACTAGCCTGGCAGTGTCATTGTTACTATTACCTGTTCCCAGACTTCCTTTTATTATGGCTGGGTGTTGGGGCATGATATTTCATTACTGTTTGCAAACAGTTTGTTAAGATCGCACATTGAAAAAGTGATGAATTAAAATAATTGAACTCTAAGAGAGAGAATTGTCAGAATTGCTAGGTGCTCTCATTCCCTGGGACTGAAATGTCTTGATGTAAGCTTGTATAGAAAAAGCACATTCAAACTAAGGCAAAATGTTCAGTAACCTTTCAAAATAAGCTGCAAATATGATAGTTAGGGATTAAAAGATAAGGACCTTGGTCTGCAAACAATGCAAATGAAAGGAATTGAAGAAATGAAAGGTGCATGCATGCTTGACCTCATAGGATCTTGCAGGGGGGGGGGGTATCGAAACTTTATAGTGTCGCTGACACTCAACACTGTTGAAACGGAAAAATCAATTTGATTATAACTGGAAATAAAAAAAAGAAAACACAAGATGCCCAAATTACCTAATCGCCCATAACAATATCTTCTTGTTTATTTTTAAGGGGTTCACGGCCTGCCTATGTTAAAGGAAGCGTTTACCAAGGGAAATGTTAAGATAACTTGTTCAAGGTTCTTAAGAGTGGCTGACTGTTAGGATCGAGAAACGCCGGTCAACGACCCATTTGGCAAATCGCTCATATTTCGCCCAAAGATACTCTTAAGTGACCTAATTCTAAAAATCATATTATAAGGTTCCAGCGAATTTTTATTTTTCCGAAATTCGCGAAAATTTGAAAGCGCGGTCAAAGTGCGGTTTTTCGTGTAATAAAATGACCGAAATAAGGTGCGAGGACGAAGCGCTGCTAAAGTCTTAAAATAAATTAAATTGACTTCAAACTTCACACAAATGTGGAACAACCACTCTAATTTATTCCTCGTTTTAAACTAATCTCAGATATGTTGATACAGTGGTTTTCCAAACCATTTTAAAAACACCTATGAAGCGTGTGAAAAATAACGGTAAAATATAGGTCATGTTTAACAGCATAAAAATGCATCTGGTACCTCAGTTTCCGATTATTTTACTTTGCAGCCTTAAAATATCATTATTAGAAATATACCATGCCAAGTTTCATGCTCGAACTCGCAGTATTTCCCTTTGAGAAAAACGAAAATCTATGTCAATGTGTTGGACGCAAATAACACAATAATTATACACGAACAAGAGACAAATCAATTTCAATAGCGAAAGTAAACGGCTATCATTAATCAATCAATTCAATCAATTAATCAATTCACTGCTATCAGTAGAAACATAAAGTCCACTACATAAAAGCTGTTTTTAGACGTTTTCGATCGAAACATTGCGCGTTAACTTGGTTAATTTCCCGTTCGCCGTCATGTCTAGTTTGTCATCGCGTGTATTTCCTTAATGTAAACAACACTGTGAATGGTTCTCATAACACACGCACAGAGGTTTCCTGGAACCTCGATGTTTTCGATTCACCAAAACGCTTTAAGTTCGTTAAGACACAATAATGGGTCAACTTGGAATGCTGTTTCGCATTAAAGACGTTAAAGGACTGTAAATTAATCGAGTTGAAATATCTTGAAGCAAATCAAAATCGCGCCCTTATTCTAATTGCTAAACAGCCGATCTCCGTTCAAGTTCAAGAAGTCGAGAGGTTAATCCGGCAATGTATCACCGGTTCAACAGTAAAATCAAACCGAGGTCATGCAAAGTGTAAGTTTAAAAGTGTAGTGGCAAGTTCGAAATAAATTTCGCCTATATAAATTGGAAACAAGAAGTGAAACGGTCTGACCCGAAACAAATAAACGAAATATTAATACGACTAATTTAATCCGAAAATGTTACAGAAAACATACCTAAAAGCCGTCGATTCCCGTCAATACCACTCCACATTGCCTTAAAGAGGCCAAGCTTTCTGCTGTAAGAATCTGGGGCCTCATGAATCTGTTTTTATTATATCGGCAACCATGCTGCATGGCTGATAGTCGAGACTCAGCAAAAGTTGTCACACAACCGTACGAGCAGCCCAGTCACGCTTTCACTGCTCTCGCGCAAATGTTCAACACTCGCAATTACAAGTTTAAAGTAGTGACAGTAGATTGAAATGCGCTTTTTAAAGCTGTCCTATCCAGGAGCAATTATTTCTTGTTCTTGAATGGTTCTTAGTTGTTGTTGATACTGGCACTGATTTTGAGGTCGCAGTGTTCGTACCTCTTTACGAAATGACCTGAAGTCTCCTTCAGAGAACGAGGCTTCCAGCAGAAATAAAGCATGTTCATAAAGCTAAATAGTATCATTGTAACAGCATCGGTTCATCAGAATAACACAGAGGCCTATTAGGGTAAGGCGTAGGGACAATCTGCAGTCCTTCCACCAGTGGTTCACTATCACTCTTCTCGGTTAAGCTTTGCGAGTTGACTGAACACACATATATAGTGAGGGTTCTGGCGCAGCGCTCACGCACGCAGTGTAAGCGCTGCGCAACACCTCATCTGAAGATTCGGTGTTGAGCAGCGCTTATACTGCGTGCGTTCGCTTGCGACCAGAACCCTCACTATATATGTGTGTGTGAGAACAGCAGTGCTGCGCCAGAAATGTGTTGCGTGTGTTGTGGGGGTCCGGGGAGGGCTTGCACCAGTGCGGGTCCAGCGAAGCTGCAACGTCTGTCGGATGTGCCCTTCAAAAGTGCGCCAGAAAATTTTTCCTATTGGAGGAGTGCACGCTCAGTGTATACTGCACCGACATGGCTGCCGCGAGATACTCGTCTGATGTTCTGCAAATGTTTTACGGCCCAATACCGAGGGAGGAAAGAATAAACCTTCCCGAGCCGTTGGAATACGAGGTTCACCAAATATATGACGAGTTTGAAATAACCCAAAACAACTTCCAAGAATGGCTCCGTGTGTGGAGAATGGCAATATCCGAAAGGAACCCAAACAATAAAGATCTTTTGAGGTTTGCAAGAGAAAACAAAGAAAAGATCACCGATTTGGTCGAACAAGAAACCCTGAGGTTAAATAGCGTAAAAGTAAGTTTCGGGTTACAAGTAAAGTTCTCAATAGAAAGAAACGACGAAACGCAATACATGGAGCATTATTTCAAAAACGACGAACCGCACGTTTTCAAAAAGAACGATGAGGGCCTGATAAAACAAAAATTTGACGAATTCATTGAAAACGCAAAAGGAGAAATAGAACACTGGTCCGTGAAGGGATCGGGATGGGCGGTTGAAGGGATACAGATCGTGTACGTGAATGTTGCGCGCTATCAGCCACTTCGCGGAGGGACCTACTTGCCTCTTCCCGCCAAACTGGCGAAAAAGAGAGCGATAATCAACGTCCAAAACAGGGACAACGAATGTCTGAAATGGTCGCTCAGAGCCGCTTTATTCCCTCCGAAAAACGGAAAAGACCCTCAAAGACCAAGCAAATACCCGGTAAATGACGGTATCAACTACGCAGGCATCGATTTCCCTACACCGGTAAAACAGATAGAAAAGCTCGAGGCCCAAAACCTGAAACTTGCAATAAACGCTTTTTGGCTGGGAAAACGATTGTGTGATCGTGCACCACATAAGCAAAAAACAAGCGAACGTGCCGCGAATAAACTTGATGTTGATCGATTCAGAGGAAATTCAGCACTACTGTTACGTAAAAAGAGAAAGCGCTTTGCTTTTCGATCAGACCAAGAACAGAAATGCAAAGCACTTTTGCATGCTGTGCTTGACCGTTTTCTCAAGAGCAGACTTGCTCGTGGATCACAAAAAATATTGCAACGGTGTGAACGGCAGGCCGACAAGGATCGTGATGCCGAAAGAGGGGGAAAACATCCTTTCCTTCGAAAACTTCAAAAAACAGATGAAGACGCCCTTCATTATTTACGCGGACTTTGAGGCAATTATCAGAAAGATTCTGGGCTGTGAGCGTGTGAGAATGCAAACAAGCTACACAGAGAAGACCGAAAGGCACGAGGCATGCGGTTACTCTTACCTTGTTGTGAGAAGCGATGGTGAAGTGGTTGGTTCCAACACTTACAGGGGTGAAAACGCGGTTGGGGAATTTTTAAGTGCCATTTTGCAGGAGGAGGAGAAAATAAGAGAGAGTTTAGCCACACCAAAGCCGATTGAAATGACGTGGAAGGACTGGGAAGACTTCAAGAAAGCGGCCGATTGCCACGTTTGCAACAAAGCTCCGATAAAAGACGAATTCATGGATTCTTTGTCCGTCTGGAACTTTGAAGAAGAACCGGATGAAGAAGGCGTAAGAGAAAAATGGAGTTATTGGGGGCAAGACCACAAAAAATGTTTCTACATGGCACAGAAAGAGAAGAATAAGTGGGGATTACAAAGGCTGAAAAGGCTGGAAGATGAAAAAGACAAGTTGGAAGCCGAATCACAGGAAAACTGTAAGTACTGTGGAAACCCTTTACTTCAGAAAAACTTCAGAGACGCGGTAAAAGACCATTGCCACATAACGGGCAGGTACCGCGGAGCCGCGCACGCCGAATGCAACAGGAAACTGCGAATTAACACGAAGACTGACCCAATACCAGTCGTATTCCACAACCTGAGGGGCTACGACGCGCACCACTTGATGCAAGCGATGTCGAAGCTGGAGAAAGAGGTGAAATGTGTCGCCAACAACATGGAGAAATACATCACATTCTCGGTCGGTAATCTTCGTTTCATCGTAAGCTTGAACTTTTTGCAAGGGAGCCTTGATTCACTTGTAAGAGCGACACCGAAGGAGGCTTTGAAAACAACATCAACGATTTCGAAAGGCAGCGACCTGCTTTACAAAAAAGGGATCTATCCTTACGAGTACATGGACTCAAGGGAAAGATTCAGCAAGACAAGGCTTCCGGACAAAGAGAAGTTTTACAGCAAGCTGAACGATGAGCACATAACAGACGAAGAGTACGCGCACGCGCAGGCCGTTTGGGAGGCTTTTGGATGCAAAACGCTGGGCGATTACCACGATCTTTACGTGAAAACTGACGTCGCGCTGCTGGCGGATGTGTTTGAGAACTTCCGAAAACTGTGTCTTGATCAGCACGGGCTGGATCCGGCGCACTATTTCACGTTGCCAGGCCTCTCCTGGGACGCGCTCTTGAAAAAGACTGGGGTCGAGCTTGAGCTATTCACAGACTATGAAATGCACCTCTTCGTGGAAAGGGGGATGCGGGGTGGAATCTCCATGGTGAGCAACAGGTACGCCCAAGCGAACAACCCGCAAATACCGGGCTACGACCCCAGCAAGCCAAAAAAACACCTCCTCTATCTCGACGCAAACAATCTTTACGGATGGGCGATGAGTTTGCCTCTCCCGATAAGAGGTTTTAAGTGGAAACGCGACATACCCACAGAGGAGGAGATTCTTAGTATGAAAGGAAACGCGAAGAAGGGGTGCATTCTCGAGGTCGATCTCGAATACCCGCAAGAACTTCACGAGGAGCACAACAGCTATCCCCTTGCACCGGAGAAAAAGGCCGTAAAAAAGAAGTGGATGTCGGACTACCAAAAGGGGCTGATGAAAGACCTGGACCTGAAACCCCGGACAGCAAGAAGCTTCTGCTGACGCTTCAAGACAAAAAGAACTACGTTGTGCATTACAGGAACTTGCAGTTTTATCTGAGGCAGGGAATGAAACTGAAGCGTGTGCACAGGGCGCTGGAGTTCGAACAAGAACGCTGGATGGAGCCGTACATCCGGATGAACACGGAGTTCAGGAAGAAAGCGAAGAGCGACTTCGAAAAGAACTTTTACAAGCTCATGAACAACTCCGTTTTCGGCAAAACCATGGAAAACCTGCGTAACCTCGTTGACATAAGAATAGTGCGCAGCAACGAGACGGACAAAATAAGGAAATTGATCGCCAGCCCTTTGTACTCAAGGCATGTTTTATTCTCAAACGACATGGCGGGAATCGACATGCGAAAAAGCAAGCTGCTTCTCAACAAGCCCGTCTACACGGGGATGACGATCCTTGACAACAGCAAGATCCTGATGTACGACTTCTATTACAACGAGCTAAAAAAGCAGTACGGCCCGAAGTGCGAGCTCTTGTACACGGACACCGACAGCCTTCTTGTCGAGATCGAAACAGAAGACGTCTACGAAGGCATGAAAAACAACATTAGCCTTTACGACACGAGCGACTACCCGAAGGAGCATCCACTCCACTCAAACACCAACAAAAAGGTCTTGGGCAAAATGAAAGACGAATGTGCAGGGACCCCCATCGCAGAGTACGTGGGTCTGAGACCAAAAATGTACTCCATCCTGAAGGCGGACGAAAGAAAATATTAAAAAAGCGAAGGGCGTGAAAAAGAACGTTGTCAAGAAACAAATAACGCATGAACAGTATAAGGAAACGCTTTTTGGCGCGAAGCAGCAATGGCATGGAATGAATATTCTTCGGAGCGAGGGACACGAAATCTACGCATGCATCTTAACAAAATTTCGCTTTCGCCATTTGATTCAAAGCGATGGATAGATGACGACAGTATCCATACAAAGGCTTACGGGTACACCTGCATGGATATATTGTCAACATTAACAGATGACGAACTTAGAGGGTTGGAAGCCGAAGTTTCAAAGTTGCTCTGGGGGTAACTGTGTGTTCGGAGGAACAACCAGCAGCTCTTCGCGCACGAAGCCGCGCTTGGGCCCGTCGCGCAGATAGTAGAGAACGGGCTGATCCGGTTTGGAAAAAGATCTTTCAATGCCGAAAACTTTCAAAGACCAGAGTGGGTCCGTTGCTCTTTTCACGCCCCCTTCAAGCTCGCCGGGCTGGTAGAGACAACGAACCTGGACAAGAGAGGGGAGGATTTTTTCGCGTTTTCCAACAGGCCTCGTGTAAGGTGTCGACGGCCTTGCATAAACAGATTTTTCTTTGATGGCGACGGCGGGTTTCTTGCCGATAAGGCTTGTGACCTCGTTGTTCAAAGCCGAAACAACTTCAGGAAGTCTTTTCACCCAGACAGTGGACCGCTTGCCCTCAGAGAGAAGCATCTCCACGGCGTACTGGTGCCCGAACAAGCGCTCCGCCAGGGTGCGGTTGAAACGTTCGACAATTGCCTGGTCGCGGTGAATGTTAACGTGCCCGCGCCGGATATATGTCTTGTGCTTGTCCATCTCTTTGGTGACGGCGCCCATGAATTCGCGCCCGGAGTCAACCTGCAGCATTTCGGGCCATTCGAGAGGCGAGCGCTTGTAAATCTTCTGAAAGGCCAGGGCGACCTCATCAGAATTTTTTTGAAGTCAGGGGTTCGGCCTCTTTGAAGCGGCTGGCCACGTCGACAACGGTGAGCGCGTATTTGAAAACTTTGCGGCCACGAGGGAGCTTGTCGTGCGGCAGAAAAAGAAGGTTCGTCTGATGGACCTTGTTGGGCGTGGGAACGTCGAATTTCGGCCGAGGAATCCGCTTCGGCGCGGGGAGGTATACCTGCCAGAGCGCTTGCCTGATCAGCCACTTTTTTGCGGCTTCTTCAGGTACCTTGGCGGCTTCGGCCAATTTTTTGATCGCGGCGATTCCTTTCCAGTAGCCCCCGGTGCCGTAGTAAATCTTTGCGAGTTTGGCGTCCATATAAGTAAGGCGTAAAAAAGTTTAAAGGAACCGGAAGGCCGCGAAGCGGCGGGCGCCATTTTTTCAGACCAACTCCAGAAAATTTTCCCAATAATGCAGCTTTTCGCTTGTTAAACATTGCAGACAGGCGCAAACTTCGTTGAAGAGGCGCTGCTCTTCTTGCAAAAATCTTTCTCTCATTCTTTCAAAATTTTCGACGGCATTCATTAGTATTTTTTTCTTTACTTCTTCTTCTCCATACGTTGGACAGACAATTCTAAATAGATTCATTGAAAACTCTTTTAGATTTTCAAGTTGTTCGCGCCTTTTGTTTAAATTTTGCTTGAATTGTTCCAGCTGTTCCAGCTTTTTTAGCATTTCCTCTGGCAATTTCACACCAACCTGACACTGAGTGCTGGCCATTACAATTCTTAAAACCCGCCTCTGTCTAAAACGCGCAGGTTTATAAGTAAGGCGTAAAAAAGTTTAAAGGAACCGGAAAGCCGCGTAGCCCAGAACGAGCGCCCCGGCGCCCACGAACGCGAGTTCACCGTTTTTCTGCTGCTCGCTCGGCTGATAGAAATCTGAGAATTTGGGCTCCTTGGGCGGCACCATCTGTTCGTCAGGATGCGACTGGTTGTAGAGTTTGAAGGCGTAGTCCGTGTTGGTCATGTTCTGCTTGGCCTGCTCTTTTGTTTGCGCGCTGGTCGCGATCCAGTCGAGAAGTTGTGTTCGGTCGCGCGTGTATTTGGCGTAAGCGGCTTGATAATCTTCGAGAGCCTTGTCGTGGCGCTTTTTTTCGTCAAGCGCGGCTTTGTCGCCCCCGCAGAGCGCCCTCGCCAGATAATTGCCGCCGATAAAAGCCGTGGCGTTCAACACAGCCCCGCCAATCATAATCGCGATGCTCGCCATGGTTATATATTATCGGAAGCTTTTTTCAAATCATAACTCATTCCTGCTCCTTGAATTCAATCAAGTTGTTCGCAATCCAGAGGAGAAGGCCTTCGGGTTCATTCTTGAATTTTTCTTTGGCGTTTTGGTACTTCTCGGCGGCCCGCACATGGTCCACACCTTTTTCGTCAAAGTTTGCCTCGATCCAGTCGAAGTTGAGAAGTGAACGCTCGAAACCCTCAAGAAACGCCTTGAGGGCGTCGTCGAAGCTCATTCCATCTTTTCTCATTGATCTGATTGATCTCAAAACATCCTCGTAAAAGTAGACACTTTCAATACTTGCCATGGCGCAATATAATAGTCTTTTATTTCTTCAAACGCTGGCGGGGAGGATTTTCTGGTCCTCAAGGTACCCTTTTAGCGCAATGCTGCCCGCCATGACGACGGTGAACTTCATGTAATTCATAAAGCTGCTGCTGGGATCAGAAGTGAAATTCTCTTTCACAACCTTTTTCGCGGCCCAGCCGATGCCCGCGGCTAATCCCGTGAGAGTTGCGGCGTCAATGATGATCTTGACAAGCTTGTTGTCGGACATGGCGCGCTTGATATAAGGAAAGAGCGAAAGTTTAAAACAAAATTAATCTGTCTTTCCTGCGGGGCTGTGCCCCGAATTTTCACCGCGCGGAGCGCCTGACTCCAAGACTTGTTCTATTTCGATCTCTTCTCGCACCTCTTGTTTTATTTTTCTCAGTCTTTCTCTGTCTTGAGAGACCTTATCGGCAAACATTTCGTTGGCAAGCATTGCCACCGCTCCGTAAGCATTCTCGGTGAGAGTGACCCAAAAAAGCGTAATCCCTCCGATTGCTGCTGTATAGATGAGAACCTGCGCAATGCTTGGAATCGTCATCGTGAGATATGAATCACGCGCAAACATTTAAATCATTTTTTTAATCCTCTTGGCCGTGTATCGCGAGCAGGTTTTGGCTCGACACTCGCGGGCTCCGGCGCCGCGGGCTCCGGCGTTTTGAATTTGTCGAACACGGGCTTGGCCATTGCCATGAGCTCTTCACGCTTGTAATAGACCCCGATCAGGGAAACGCCAACGCCGCCAATACCAATCCATTGGTTGGCGCTGAGGCCAAAAAGGCCGCCGCTCTTTGGGCTTTCTTCTTTTGTATCCGAGGCTGGCTTGGGGGCCGCTGTGGCGGCTTTCGCCTTATTTTCCTGGAGAGCCCTATAAACCTCGGCATCTTTCTTCAGTTGCTCCCCTGCCAGCCGCGTTCTTTCATATGTCGCTTTGCCAATAGCCACACGCTTGGGGTCTTTCTTGCGCTCCGTGTTTGCAGTCGGAGTCGTCGCTTGCTGTGTGATATCGGCGGCAGGCGCTGCCTTGGTCTCTACCTGAGGCGCAGTGACGGCGGCAGGCGCTGCCTTGGTCTCTACCTGAGGCACGGTGACGGCGGCAGGCGCGCTCTCGGATTGTTCGGTTGACATTGAAGCGAACTGTATTATAAGCAAATGAAAAAAGTTTAATTGTTAACAATTTGTCAGCAAGACCTCAGCATTTGTTGATGATTGGTGATTGTGTTGCCGGTGACTCGGGTACTTCCTCAACGCCCTCAAGCGGATAGCCTTGTTCATCGCGAGAAGGGTGGCTCGGCTCCGGCAACTGTGGACTAAAATCAATATGTTTCGTGGTGATGAACACCGCGTTGGCCGCGGCAAGAAACCGGCCGCACTTCAAAGAAAGGTTGCCGGCCAGATTGGAGAGCTCTTTGTTCAAGATGTAGTCGTTTCTGAGCTCTTTTTGGTAAGCCTCGATGTCTTTGATTTTGACGGTCATTCCGACCACTTTGGTTACAAGAAAAATGAAGCTGTCGATCAGGCTTTCTGTTGTCTTCGAGCCCACTATGTCTCATAGCGTTTGGTGTAATTCTCGACCTCTTTGTCGCTAAGGCGCTTCACCTGCTCGTGGGTAAGCTTTACTCCGATAGCCTCTTTGGCTTTGCCTGTGGACACCAGCACGGCCAGCTGCTCGCGAAGAGCGGGAATGTCGGGTCCGGGAGCGGTTGGAACAAGGCCGCCTGCAAGACCACTCGACGGCGCGGGCTCCGTTTCAAGAAGGTTCAAAACTTCTGCTAACGCGGCGTCTTCTGCAGCCATTGTACAAGGCTATATAGAGCTGCAATTTTTTATTCAAATAACTTTACCCCGTACGGGTGGCGAAGCGCGAACATAAGATAAGAGAACTTTCGCTCTTTCAGCTTTGAAATCAATCCTCTGTACTCATCCGGGGAGAGCTCGCCGGCGTAATCGTCGAAGATGGCTTTCGTTCTCCTGGCCGAGGGGGTGTAAAAGAGGACGATCGCCGCCACGTTCTCACGGAAGGAAGATGTTATTCCGGTCAACTTCTGGGTCAGCGCCCACACGCTGATGCCCATATGTCGTGCAGAAAAGGCGAGATTCACCAGCTGGCCTGTGCGCCCTTTCACATCTTTGGAGGCCGCGCAGTCGTCGAGGATTATGAGCGTGTTGGTGCCCTCGGAAAGCCATCTCACGAACTTCAACCACCTTTCCACGTCGTGCTGCTCACAGATTATCACATCCATTCTCGGATCGTTTTCGCCAAGCCGGTGGTAGGTCTTGTTGTGCGTGAACGTCGGGCAGATGAGCACGATGTAGTCGAACTTTCCGCGGAACGGGCCGTAGAGCTGGTCCACCACGAGCCTCGATTTGCCTGAATTAGTTGACCCCACGATGAGAGCGTTGAAGGGTATCTTGCTCGGGTTCATGTTATATTCAATACTGCACATCTTCAAGCTGACTGCCCATAACGTTGAGCTGCGAGTCGGAGATGATGAATACGTGGCATTTCACGTCGGCTGCGTCTTTTTGTTCGGATTTTTTCCGCTCAATTTCCAGTTGGACACCGTCCATACTGTTCACAATGCGCGTGCCGCTGCCGTGCATGTTTTGGTCAGCCATTGTGCACATATCAATCACAAGCCCGAACTTATCGCCGGTGTAAAACTTTGTAATATCCATGTGCTCCGTTTTATTTTTTTTCTTTCACAAACACGTTGCGAGCCTCTTCCCACATGTCCTTGCCTTCGATGCCGTTGTTGTAAAACATGCTGGGCGTGCCGTCGACCGTGACGCTGACTTTCGTCAGATCGGGGAAGATGAATTTTTCTGAATCTCTGGCGCCCGCAGTATACGGCTCTACAAACAGGAGGAGGAGGGCTTTCAGTGACCTTCTTTGGGCGTTGACTTTGATGGTGATCTTCGAGTCAATTTCTTTTTTGAAGGCTACCTCTTTGTCATGCATCACGTGGTCGTAAAGTAACCCTTTGCCGCTGGTGTAAACGCTCCGCGCCTCGTCTGCCAAAGTCTTGCTGCGGATCATTTTGTACTCGAGCTGGATGTTGGTCAGCTTGTATTTCAGCTTGGTTGTGTCGGAGCCTTTGACCACGTGTATTGCTTGGGCAAGTTTTTACTTCGAACTTGAGGTCGCCGTAAAGGGCCTGGGGGTAGAAAACGCCGTGGTCGGTTAAGATCTGATGGTCAAGCCTGATCCGGTACTTTTTTCCGTACACCTCGGTCAGCTTGTTTTCAGCGTCGACGCCCGAGGTTTTCTTGTCTCCCGCGTTTGAGCGGATCTTGCACAGATCCTCACTCTGAATCCCTACGAGAATTATGTTGTCGCGCTCTTCTTGCGAAAGGAAAAGGTCTTCGAAAGTTTTGTAGATGCCGTACCCAACCGTTTCTTCCAGGATTCTTCCCGCAAACTTCACGACAAGCTTGTCAACGAGCGCCCGCGTGATGTACTGGACGAGGAAGTTGTTGGCTTCCCCTCCAGAAAGGTCGATGTCAAAGACAAGCGCAAGCGAGCCCGGCACCAGAACCTCGTTCTCGTTCAGCTTGGGCACGTAAACGTACAGCGTATTGCCGGGGTTGGCTTCAGAGGGGTTAAAAGTGATCCTCTTGACCGCGCGCTCGGCCTTAATGGCGTGTAAGGTCTTTTCGCTGTGCGTTGGGCGAAAGTTCTCCGGCACCTCTGCCATTGTGTATAACACTCCGGCGATTATTTCTAATTTGAAAAATAATAATTGGCTTTAAATATATCGCTATGGCGGAAGGCGGTGGCGAATTTGGTTACGAAGACCCGGACCTTGACAATCGGCTTGACCACGACTCTGATGAAGGCGAACAAGAGGTTGACACAACCCGTCCTTTTCAGCCAGGCGCGGCGTCCACTCCCTACCAACCTGGCGACCCCTACCACGGGGGCGAACAAACGGAAATTAGTACTTTTCCTCACGAGCAATCCGGCCTGCCTGACACTTCTTATCAGGAAGAAACCCCTTTGCTCGGTGATTTCATACATACCGATGACAAACCGGCCATGCTTGAAAGGGCAAAAGAAAAAATCAGAAGATGGTTCCCGAAGGTAGACTTCAAAAAATTGGGCCCAATTGGTTTCAGCAAAAAAGGAAATCAATCTGAGACCGTTTCATTTGGCCCCCGAGGGGGTGAGTCTAAAATTTTCAAGCTTGGCGGCGAAGGGTTACTAAAAAGTTTCACAGACGCGAAAAAAGCAGCTCTGGGGTCAAGTGCTGAAGCCATCATTGCTGAAGACCGCGACACCATCAGAGAACAACGCCAAAGACTTATAGAGGCAGAGCGCCAACTACAACAGACGGAAACACTCTCTTCGCAAAGAGAAGAAGAAAAGAAAGAAGTAGAAGCCCTTAGACAAAAAATCGCGCAAACGGATGCTCAGATTGATGCCCTTCAGGATAAACATGGTTCGAATCTCGATAGTGAAGTAGATCTGCGTAGGCTCAAACAGCAGAAAAAGAACTATCAAACCGATCTTGAAAACAAGAAAAAAGCTTTGGACTCGCTCACAAAAAAAGCAATAAACAGAGAAAAAGAACAAGCCAAGGTTGACAGACTCAGGGCCGGCCTCGCAGCAAAAGAAGGTGAAACGAACGCCATGGAAGAAAGGCTTAACCAAACAAAACCGTTGGACGACCTGACAGAGCAGGAAAGCGAGCTGCAGCGCCAAAACGAGAAAGACCAGGCGATCACCTAAGATGAAAATACCTCGCCCTCCGAAAAAGAAGACGCTCAAGGCAGAGTGGCAGAAAGAAACGAGGAGATCGCGCGTTTGCAAACTCAGATTGCGGAAAGGGAAAGGGGGCGGCCTCTCTTGGAAAGGGTCAAGGAGATCTTTAAAAAATATGGCGTGACCTTGACCGCCATTCTTCTCGCCGCCGGGACCACAATCGGCGCTGTCATCGGGGTCCTTACCAGAGGTTTGAAAGCCACCGGCAAAGCTTTGGGGAACGGCCTCAAAGATATTGCCGCGAAACTTTGTTCTCTGCTGCCCGGGCTGATTGGCTCGATCGTGAGCTTCCTGTTCAAAGCCGCCGGCCAAGTCGTCGGGTTTCTGGCCGAGCACACCTGGCTGCTCATTCTTGCCGCGGTTGCCTTTTTGTTCGAAAAATATTTTAAGAAGCAGCGTTAACCAGCGGGGCCACTTACCTCCAAGCCATGAACAGCAAAGCCGATAATCCAACTACACCGACAATCACAGCCGTTTTGTTAATTTCGTGTTGCGGTGTTTTATCTGGAGCCGTGGGCTCTATTTTTTGCGCCGGTGGCTGCGCTTGTTGAGTTTCGGACGAAGCTGGTTTCCTGTGGGGTGGAACCACACGCCCCGATTCGGGTGTTGCGGCTTTGTGAATCGGGTTGGACGGATGGCTGTTGGGAGGGTTAATTTTTGAAGGGCCGCCGCCATGTGTTTGAGCCCAGCTTTTTTTGTTTCTGGATTTACCTCGTTATTCACCCCCAGTTTCATCCCGGAGACCGCCTGTTTTAGCTTGTTGTTGTAACCGATCGTGCTTGCGGTGTTTATTATCATTTGCGCGGGCATGAGCCAGGCCATGGGGGCAACAGCGAGATTGAGCCTGACCTTCGCTTGGTCCACCGCGAGCTGGTACCTTTGCACGCTAGCGGCCAAGTCGGGCTGTCTGATCGCGTCTTCCATCAGTACCAGGAACTCGCTCTGGGCTTCTCTCGCCCGACCGCCATAGCCGAGAATGCTGCTGCGGACGTTGACTTTCGCGCACAGGACGCAGTAAACGAAAGCCTCGATTGACTGATTTATTCTCGACTAGCCCGCCTGCGTCAAACCGTTCGCGGTGTTTGGCGCGAACCAGTCCGCTTGAGCATCTGAAGCGGCCCCCGGCTCGATGTAATAGATCAAGTCCCCTTTTATAGCTTTGCCGCCTTCATCGCTGAATTTGTTCCTTCCCGGGTATTGGTAGTCAGTTTTGGACGCGCCCGCGCCTGTCGCGTACACGTAAACGCTTCCCAGACCGTGGCTTTCCCCGTGCGTGAAGCGGAAATCGCTCGAGGGGGCAATGCCGAACTCGCTGCATATCCTTTTGTACGAAGCGACGTCGTAATGATTGTTGTATTGGTTGAACGGCGGGTCTCCGGGCAAAGCGCTCATGCTCTGAATTCCTCCTAGCTGGTACAAAATTCGCCTGACCGTGAAATATACGTGGAATTTGTAGAAAGCTCTTATCTGCGGGGGGAGATCCATCCCGCTGTCAAAGATTTCGCGAGAAACTCCGCACCCCTGTGTCGCGCAGAAAACAGCGAAGTTGAGCTGTTGCGGCCAGTATTTCATGTCAGGCCCTCCCAGCCAGCGTTTTGATTCGACTGCCGACGTGTGCCTGAGTTTGGTGTTTTGAAATATTTCTCGGAATTTCGTTGTGAAATGTTGGTC